>NW_007206181.1:0-468 GCF_000164805.1 Carlito syrichta | reverse complement strand
AATTCTGCTATGCCGTTTTCGAAGCTCCAAATGTCGGATATTGGAACATCTGTGGTGTCAATTAGTTGGTCTAAGCTTTTGGGCTGCTTCCAGCTTCGCTCTCGCTCAAGCCCTATGGGTCAAGGAAAGAAGTGATGTAATGCACTTAGCCGGGCCACTTTAATTACAATGGAATGAAGAGGGGGAGGGGTCACAGGCGGTGACAAGTCTAGCGCATGACTTGCCCTAGGGATGCAAGGAAACAAAAACATCGACGGCCATTGGCTGCGCCCACTTCCGACCCGCGTACCTAACCCGGCTCCGGGTCTGAACCTTGAAATACTCGGTTCCTGGGAAAAGGGGTGGCGCCACCCCGACAGCGTCAATCTTAAGCGCGCGCGCACACACACACACACACACACACACACGCACGCGCACACCACACACACGCAGGCTGGCGGCGTCCTCCCGGGTGGGATGGGCGTGGGG
>NW_007206180.1:0-600 GCF_000164805.1 Carlito syrichta | reverse complement strand
CATTTTGATTCATTGTAGAGATGAGGTCTTGCCAAGTTGCCCAGGTGGGTCTTGAACCCGTGGGCTTAGGCAGTCCACTCACCTCAGCCTCCCAAAGCCACGGGATTACAGGCTGAGCCACCGAGCCCGGTTAAACCTCAAATTTTATACCTAGCAAAACTGCAAATTACGTGTGCAGATAAAATCATTTTCAGATAGGTAGTGTCTCAAAGAAAACACAAATCGCCAAGCTTTTATTGGGAAGATACTGGAAGAAATCTCACCAACAATGAAGGTTGTTTTGTTTTGTTTTAAGATGTGGGCTACAGTTCCGGGTTAGGTATACAAATGTTCAGTATGCAGGTACCCTTGTTAATGAGGTGTGGCCCCTCCCGGCAGATTCCCAATACTGCCAATCCCGCCTCCTCACTTCCCCTGGCAGTTTCCCACCACTGCCAATCTTTTTCTTACAGTATTACGATGGAGTTTTAAACCAGATAAATGAATACATACAAGGAGTCTGGGAGTCAGAAGGTCCCAACAAGGAAGAGTTGAAGCGGTCCTGAAGATGACAGCAATGGGGACAGCAGAGCTAGAAGCACTTCAGCCTGAGCATCCCAA
>NW_007206179.1:0-994 GCF_000164805.1 Carlito syrichta | reverse complement strand
ACTCCTGGCCTCAAGTGATCCTCCCATCTTGTAATCCCAAAGTGCTGAGATTACATAGAGCCGCCACACTCAGCTAATGCTTTTTTTCATAGAATATCATTTTGCTTGGAAGAATATGGGACAAACTGACTATTCAGACTTCAGTATTTGATAGATGTTTTCTTAAAAACGAAATACATCAAGGGGGATAAAAGCAGTATTTGTTGCCAATGATAGCATTTTGACTGCTTAGAAAAAGTTAGAATATTGGAACACTTAGATCTGTCACTGTGGGCCTGAAAACTTCTTTTGTGGGTGCGTGTGTGTCAGAGTCTCACTCTGTTGCCCAGGCGGGAGGGCAGTGGCATGCTCACGACCACCGCAGCCTCGAACTGCTGGGCTCCGGCGATCCTGCTATCTCAGCCTCGAACTCCACCTCCCAAAGTGCTGGAATTACAGGCATGAGCCACCACTGTGCCCAGCCTGAAAACTTCTCTAAAAAGGCCTCTGATAGGATCAGGAGTGATATTAACACAGAAGTTTGTTTTTGTTTTTGTTTTGGTGGGAATATCAAACAGTGAAATATGTCAGTATTTGGAAATCTACGTAACTCAATGAATTAATGCTTTCCAAATGACTAGTAGATGATGTTACACTTAAAACATTGGTCAGATATCTTTTCCAAATGCAAAGTAGACTGATGGATATTTTGTTTGTAACAGACATTTTTAAAAAATTAAGATAGAGTAAAATTGACCATTTTTGTGTACAAGTCTAGGAATTTTACCACATGTATAAATTCGTGTGCACAAAATCACAACTAAGATATAGAATAGTTCATCACTTAAAACAATTTCTTGTGCTCTCTTTTCTAATTACCTCTCCCAAACCTCTGGCAACCTCTGATCTGTTCATTACTGTAGTTGTATATTTTCAAGAATATCATGTAAATGGAATCGTACTCTATGTAACCATTTGAGACTGGTTTCACTCAACATGCCTTTGAGAGCAATCC
>NW_007206178.1:0-385 GCF_000164805.1 Carlito syrichta | reverse complement strand
GGAATGGAGAGAAATGGAGAGGAATGGAGAGCTATGGAATGTTATGGAATGGAGTGTAATGGAATGGAGCAGTGTGGAATATAATGCAATGGAATGAAAGGGATTGGAATGGAACAGTGAGGATTGGATTGGAATGGAATGGAATGGAGAGTAACGGAATACAATGGAATCGAATAGAAAATAAGGGAATGACATGGAAAGGAATGGAATGGTAATGAATAGAATGGAAAAGAGTAGAATGGAATGGAAAGAGAAAGGAAAGGAATGGAATGGAATGGAATAGAATGGAAAGAAATGGAATGGAATGTTATGGAATGGAATGGGATGGAATAAGGAGTAATGGAATGGAATGGATTGAAAAGGATAGAATGGAGAGGAATGAAAT
>NW_007206177.1:0-699 GCF_000164805.1 Carlito syrichta | reverse complement strand
AAAAAAAAAAAAAAGAAATAGGCTTTCGTCCCAGTTTGCTGCAGACTCCTTCACGCCCAGTTGCTACCACTGCCCTGCCTCACTCACCACGGATTCTCTCTCTCCCTGTAACCATTCAGTTGTGCTATCCTGGTACTCTGGTTCCCGATTCAGGGGCCTGCATGGCTGATGATGATGAGGGATATGGAAGATGAGAAGCGTCGAAGAAAATATTCACACCTACGATTTTCAGATATGTCACAAGGGCTGGCCATTCGTGCCAGAAAGTCAGAAGTCAGCGCTGAACCGAAGGTTCGATTTGGAATTCCAGGGGCTAGCTGACTTTATGAATGGGGCCATTTTTTCAAAATGACATATTGTATTATTATAATAATAGTTTAGAATATGATCATTTATTTACTCTTGACATACATTTGTCAAGAGGCAATCGGTGTAGGATAACATGAGGCTGATGCGATCCATTGACTGTGGAAAGAGAGACGTGGAGAACAAGCGGCCTCTACCCCAGGTGCCCCGTGATGGAAGAGAAGACCTTGGGAGAAGCATTTGGGCGACGGCGTTGGAATGAGGTGAGTAGGCAAGAGGCGACATCACGAGATCAGGGCTGGGTGAGTCACAGGAACATGGACATTTCCATTAAGTCTGTGCAGGCTGAGAATCCAGGTGGAACCAGAGGCCCGATTGGGTAGACGCTGGCAG
>NW_007206176.1:0-440 GCF_000164805.1 Carlito syrichta | reverse complement strand
AGCCCAGCAGGTTGAGGTTGCGGTGGCCGGGAGCGGCCACTGCACTCCAGTCTGGGGGACCGAGTGAGACTCCAACTCAAAAATAAAATAAAATAAAATAAAATAAAATTAACAGTCAATCTAGCCAGAATTATCTAGGTTGAAGTATGAAATGGAAGATTTAAACATTTCCCAGGTGGATCATTAAGTGGCATTAAACAACCGCAACAAAAGCAAAATTTTTAAAAAGTGCTTTCCACTGGGCATGGTGGCTCACATCTATAATCCTAGCACTATGGGAGGCCAAGCAAGAGGATTACCTGAGCTCAGAGGTTCAAGACCAGTCTTGGCGAGCCCTCCTTTCTACAATAAATAAAAACATTAGCCTGGCATGGTGGCACAGGCCTGTAGTTACAGCTACTTGGAAGGCCGAGGCAGAAGAATTGCCTGAGCCCAGCAGG
>NW_007206175.1:0-656 GCF_000164805.1 Carlito syrichta | reverse complement strand
CTCATCTCTACAATAAATCAAAAAATTAGCTGGGTGTGGTAGTGCACGCCTGTAGTTCCAACTACTTGGAAGGCTGAGGCGGAAGGATTGCCGGAGCTCAGCAAGTCGAGGCTGCAGTGGCCGGGAGTGTGCCACTGCACTCCAGTCTGGGCACCAGAGTGAGACTCCAACTCAAAAAAAAAAAAAAATTAGCTGGGAGTGGTGGCACATGCCTACAGTCCTAGCTACTTGGGAGACTAAGGTGGCAGAATCACTTGAGCCCAGGAGTTTGAGGCTGCAGTGAGCTGTGACCATGTCGTTGCACCCTAGCCTGGGTGACAGACCGAGACGCTGTCTCTCTTAAAAACAAAAATACAGACTTGGAAAAAGAAACATGTTAGGGCGGCTAGGTTATTGCTTAAAAAATTAAAGAATGGTGATAACTAGTGTCAGACCTACTACGTCAACAGAATGAGTTACGTCTAACCTCCTTGGTCCTTCGAGCCTGCTACATGAATTTTTCTAAAAATCAACTCTATACGTGTAAGCCAAAGGCTAAAACCAATGACTTGTCACTAATACAAAAACAGGAGTCTTGGGTAGATCTACAGGCCCTGGCTTTCCAGTTCTGCTCTGACACTTGCCTGTATACTCTCTATTCCTGCACGCTGGTCCAT
>NW_007206174.1:0-676 GCF_000164805.1 Carlito syrichta | reverse complement strand
GAGAGAGAGAGAGAGGAGAAAAAAGGAAAAAAGAAGGGAGGGAGGAAGGGGAAGAAAGGAAGGAGGGAAGGAAGGAAAAAAGGAAGGAAGAAAAAGAAAGAGAGAGAAAGGCAGATAAAGGGAGGGAGGGAGAAAAGGAGGGAAGAAAAAGAGGAATAGAAAAGACGTCACCTTTTCCATTTTAAAATTTAACACCCTCAACACTCCCTGTCACCTTTCCCTGCTTTATGATCCCTGACTATCTGATATATAGTGCATTTTATTGACTATTTCTCTTTACTTTTTGTGTTATTCCCCAGGAATTTAAACCCCACGAGAGCAGGGATTTTTGTCTGTTTTATTCACTGCTGTATGCCCAGCCCCTAGAAGCACGTCTGACACACAATAGCTGCTCAGTAAGTATTATGGTGTGTGACGATATTGCTCATTGGTTTTCCTGTTCCTGACTTAGTTCCTGGGCTTCCCCCATCCACTCCTCCTAACATTTGTGCTTACACAAAGATGTGTCCTTATTGAAAAGACAAAAAGCCCAAGTGAAGTTACCCCGGCCACTGCAGGCGGGCGGCTTGGCGCTGGCTCATATTTTTGGCTCCAGCCATCCTACGGTTTTCCCAAGAATGCTTTTCTTTTCTTTTCTTTTCTTTTTTTTGAGTTGGAGTCTCACTCTGTCGCCCAG
>NW_007206173.1:0-1099 GCF_000164805.1 Carlito syrichta | reverse complement strand
AACAGAGCGAGACTCCAACTCAAAAAAAAAAAAATGTCTGACCATGCTTTTTGCCGATTTTCCTATTGGGTTGGGTTGTCTATTTTTAAGATAGTATAGCAGGGGGAAGGGGGAGATACTATAGCATCAGTATGGGGCGCATTAAACATAAATGTACTTTTTTGGGGGGGGGGTTGAAGTCTCACTCTCACCCAGGCTGGAGTGCCATAGCACACTCATGGCCACCCTAGCATCAACCTGCTGGGCTCTGGCAATCCTTCCACCTCAGCCTTCCAAGTAGCCGGAACTATAAATGCACGCTACCATACCCGGCTAATTTTTTGACTTATTGTAGAGATGAGGTCTCGCCAAGTTGCCTGGGCCAGTCTTGAACCCATGGGCTCAGGCAATCCATTCGCCTTGCCCTCCAAAGTGCTGGGATTACAGGCTTAGCCACCGAGCCTGACCCCATAAATGTACTCTTTAAAAGAGGAATTTTAGGCAGGCACAATGGTTCACACCTGTTCTCCCAGCACTCTGGGAGGCAGAGGTGAGAGGACTGCCTGAGTCCAGGGGTTCAAGACCAGCCTGGGTAACTTGGCAAGACCGTGTGTCTATAATAAATCAAGAAAAATTAGCCGAGTGTGATGGCACATGCCTGTAGTTCCAGTGACTTGGAAGGTTGAGGTGGAAGGATCGCCTGAACCTAGCAGGTCGAGGCTGTGGTGGCCATGAGTGTGCCAGTGTACTCCAGCCCAGGCGATAGAATGAGACTCCAACATACAAAATTATTTTAATTCAACCAACAATGCAACCTAGGTCACAAAAAGTGCAATGCTGACAAACGCTCCGAAAGTAATCCAGCTGCCCCTGGTCACAGTCCCCTCCTTCCTCAGAGGTCACCACTATCCTGACTTCTGTGGTGATCATAGTTGCTTCTTGCTTGCCACATACTCTGCCACTTGAGGATTCTCTGCACAATACGCTCTGGAATTGCTTCTGGGTGTTACACAGTCTTTTGTCTCTGGCTGCTTTTATTTTCCGCTGTTTTTTTTTTTTGAGTCGGAGTCTCACTCTGTCGCCCAGACTGGAGCGCAGTGGCTGCTTCTGGCCCCTGCAG
>NW_007206172.1:0-699 GCF_000164805.1 Carlito syrichta | reverse complement strand
GGCCTTGGGTAAGTCACTTACCCCTCAGGATTATTTTCCATGTGTGAAAGGAAAAGGTGGTGCCAGGCACACCTGCTCCCCCGACGCTCTAGGATCACAGAATGGCTCCGTGGGAGACATTGCAGTTAGGCTGCCTGGGTCTACGCTCCCAGCCCTGTCCTTTGGAGCTGTGCCACCCTGGGTAAATGTCACAGCTTCCCCGTGTTTCAGTGTCCCTGTCTATACATGAATAATCATATCTCCCATATACTCATGAGGCAGTGAATGCTTGGATGTGGCCCAGCCTGCCTCTCCTGCTGTGTCTCGGTCACACAGGACCTCTCTTCTGAAGCTACATGTCCAATGTTGTCTACCCAGCAACACCATGACCTCACGTGTCATTTAGGTTCTCAACTTTGCAATGTCCAAAACTCAGTGAATAATTGCCATGCTATTCGCAACAGCAAGAACATGGAACCAACCGTGCTGCCCATCGAAGCTGGACTGGATAAAAAAAATATGGTATAAGCCGGGCTCAGTGGCTCAGCCTGTAATCCTGCACTTTGGGAGGCTGAGGTGAGTGAACTGACTGAGCCCGCGGGTTCGAGACCCGCCTGGCAACTTGGTGAGACCTCATCTCTACAATAAAATTAAAAAATGAGCCAGGCGTGGTAGCGCACGCCTGTAGTTCCAGCTACTCGGAAGGCTGAGGCGGAAGGA
>NW_007206171.1:0-976 GCF_000164805.1 Carlito syrichta | reverse complement strand
TCCACCTCTGTGCACCTTCTGCAAGTCCTTTCACCTTCTAGGCCTCAGCCCCCCAACCTGGGAAGGCAACTGGTGACAGGTCATGTGTAAACCTTCTTGCACTTTCTTTTTCTTTACTGCCCACTTAGGGTAAGCAAAACACAGCTTTGCAGGTGCCCACATGGCACACAGAACAGAGGGGAGCGGCCAGCTGCTTGGGACACCCTCGCCTGCCTTTCCTGCTCTCCGAGGCAGTTCTGCGATCAGAACTCGAAAAGTATCGCAGCTCCAGGACCTTTCACCGCAGCCACGCCCGACTCCCCTGGCATCCGCTGCAGCTGCCACTCCCAGGTTCAGAAGATGCTGCAGGGATGGGGTGTCTCGGAGCCATATCATGCAGCCCCCCAGCGCCAGCCCTGTGGAACTCTCATGGGGGGCGCAGGAGGTCCGGGGACCGGAAGATTCTGCTCACCGCAAGGAACGCTGAACCAACAGAAATTCCAACATACTCCTTGCTTTGCTGGGCATGGGGTTTCTTGAACGGGTTACGAACAGAAAAATCTGAAAATGTCCCCAGTGCTTAGAGGCAGGGCCAGTGCACAGCGGGGCAAGGACGTGCTGATGGCTGCTTTCTCCCCAGCCCAGGTTGGTTGTGAGCCTGGCCCATCCACACGGCACGTCTCCAAGGATTTTCAGGGGCTGAGTGTCACAGAGAGGCTCTGAGGGGAGAGACGGTCACACCCTGCCATAGAAAGAGACTGAGTGTCCAATTCTCATGTGCCACTGACTCCTGTGGTCATGGGCAAGGTCTTGCCCTCTCTGAGCCAAACCGTCATCTGTATGACAACAGGGTGCTCCTCACTTGGGTGTCCTTGATGAAACCGAGGTTCTCCTGGATCTAAACTATCTCCTACTTCATTTTTTTTAAGAGATAGAGTCTTAGCCGAGCTCGGTGGCTCAGCCTGTAATCCCGCGCCTTTGGGAGGCTGAGGTGAGT
>NW_007206170.1:0-478 GCF_000164805.1 Carlito syrichta | reverse complement strand
CTCGGGAGCCCCGTCAGTCAGGCGCGCGGGGCGCATTCTTTTCCCGTGGAGCGGACGGATCCGGAACCTCTAGGACCCCGTGGCCTCAGAAACAAATCAGAAGCCGGGAGAAGCCTGGCCGGGTCCCCCTACGCCGTAGCAACAACGGGGCTTCCGCTTGACGGACGCTGCGGGCCACCAATCGGAACGGCCAAGGCTTTTTGAACCGAACTGGAGCCAGGCCAATCCTAGCCATGGAGCCCGAGTCGCAAGGGCGCCAATGGGGTGGTGAGACGGTCCGGCTGGGGGGCGGGGGCACCGCGAAGAAACGTGATGACGTGAGCCACAATGCGCACCGGCGGCGGAAGTCGCGCCGAGCTGGGGAATTAGCTCAAGTGGTAGAGCGCTCGCTTAGCATGTGAGAGGTAGCGGGATCGATGCCCGCATTCTCCAGGGCTGAATTTTATGAAAGGAGTCGCCCGTGGTGTGGTCACTTTAC
>NW_007206169.1:0-589 GCF_000164805.1 Carlito syrichta | reverse complement strand
AAACCAAGATTGGGGTGTCCCCTCCCGTATTCCAGAGTGGACCCCCAGGCACCGCTCCGAGTCCCACGAAAATCAGCACGAGGGCAGGCGTGAGAAAGCACAGATTGGGCAAGAGGGGGCTGCACTGGCTGCCAGGCGCAACCCCCCGGGGTCCTGGCTCTGGGGGGCGGGGTCTGTGGGCCTCTCCTCACAAAGTATCAGGCAGGTTAACAGGCTGCAGAAGTGGCACTTCACCCCCAGGACAGGTGTCCAGGTCACTGGGGAAACTGGCCCAGAGACCCCAAGGTGGGGCCTTGGAGGCACGGCTGGGGTGGAGTGAGAGGCGGTGGGAGAGGTGACCGGGTCACTCAGAGCCTCTGGGGACAGTGTCCCCACGCCAAACCCGGTCTAGACCTCAGAGAGGGACACCGGCCATAGTCTGGGGGGGGACGTGGGTCGCTCACGCTGCCTCCCATGGAGCTGGCTGGGACAGGGGCAGACACTCCAGCTCAAAGAGGGCGCTGCGTGGTTACGGTGTGGCCGTCCAGGCCCCTGGGCCCGTGGCAGGGCCCGGTCCCTGGGGGGGTGGGGCGGGGCCTAGCACCCCCCG
>NW_007206168.1:0-362 GCF_000164805.1 Carlito syrichta | reverse complement strand
CCAGCCACACCTGCCCCTGGTGAGTTCAGCCCTGCTCTCTCAGTGGACTTGCTACTATTGAGTTAAGGCATCACTTCCTAGTTTCCTTCTGAGTCCAGAGAATAGGGGAAGGGTGGGAGGAGGGAGAGAGAGAGGACAGTAGACTTTAAGAATAAATGTACCCAGCTGGGCTCGGTGGTTCAGCCTGTAATCCCACGCCTTTGGGAGACCGAGGTGAGTGGATTGCCTGAGCCCGCGGGTTCGAGACCCGCCTGGGCAGCGAGACCTCATCTCTACAATAAATAAAAAAAAAAATCAGCCGGGCATGGTAGCACATGCCTGTAATTCTGGCTACTGGGAAGGCTGAGGCGGAAGGATCACCG
>NW_007206167.1:0-1058 GCF_000164805.1 Carlito syrichta | reverse complement strand
TTACATCAGGTATATTGCCCCGTAAACTGTGGTGGTGTACCAGAAATAAAAAATTAAGGAATTTTTAACTTTTCAAAGAGAAAAATGTTACACATATCATGATAAGGAATATTACAAGATGACATTAAGAAACTTGTATTAACAAATTTTAAATGTAGAACATGCTCCTAGAGAAATCTGATGGTTCAAGAAAATCTTAATTGTCCTGCGACCACTCAAGAAACTAAATCACTCGTCCAACATTTTCCCACAAATAAAATCTCGGGTATAGAAACATTCACCCAGTGAATACTCGTCATTCACAGATAATAGAGAAAGAAGGAATTCCACCCCAACCCTGACAAGACAATTGTCATTGTCAAAATGAAAACGTGGGAACGTGGGAAATGACCGTAACAGGCCAACCTCACTCATGGGCATAAACACAAACAAAATGCTAGCACACTAAACCCAAACCCACACGAAGGATAACATACCATGACCAAGATGTTCTTGACAAAGAACAAGGTAAAAGAACTATTCTTTGAACACCAGGATTTCTAATAAGGCTGTAATGATCACGACAGTGTGGAACTAGAACAAGAAAAGATACTTTTCTTAGGAAAACAAAATTAAGAGATCAGAAGGAGACACAGACACGCGGACACTTGGTGTTTCACAGAGATCAGTGAGGAAGAAAGACTTCAATAAGTGACTCTGAGACCGCTTAGTACCCACCCACATGGGAGAAGAGTGAAATTAGTATCTGACTTCACATGTCACACAAAAATCAATGCTAGGTGAAACAAATACCTAAACACAGAAAATAACGCTTTTCAGGTTTTTTGTTTTGTTTTTGAGTTGGAGTCTCACTCCATTGCCCAGGCTGGAGTGCAGTGGCACCCACACAGCCACCCAGGCTTTGACCTACTGGGCTCCAGCAATCCTTCTGCCTCAGCCTTCCAAGTAGCCGGAACTACAGGCGTGCACTACCACATCCGGCTAATTTTTTAATTTATTGTAGAGATGAGGTCTCGCCAAGTTGCCCAAGCTGGTCTCGAACCCATGGGCTCAGGCAA
>NW_007206166.1:0-851 GCF_000164805.1 Carlito syrichta | reverse complement strand
TACAACTCAAAAAAAAAAAAAAACAATTTGGGGAGAATTTTGTCTTTCTCAATTGCCTGGAATACTTTCAATAGGATTGGTATCAGCTCCTCCTTGTACATGAGTCAGAGTCTTACTCTGTTGCCCAGGCTGGAGTGCAGTGGTGCAATCATGGCTTACTGTAGCCTTGAACTTCTGGACTCAGGCAATCCTTCCACCTTAGCCTTCCAACCAACTGGAACTATAAGCACATGCCACCATGCCCAGCTATTGTGTGTGTGTGTGTGTGTGTGTGTGTGTGTGTGTGTGTGGACACAAGTTCTCACTATGTTGCTCAGACCGGTCTTGAACTACTGAGTTCAAGAAATCCTCCCACCTCGGCTTCCCAAAGTACTGGGATTACCAAAGTACTGGCATGAGCCACCACACTTTGCCTATTCTCTCTTTTTTAAAAATAACTTTTCTATGGAATTTAACTTTATTTTCCCATTGTTCATTTTCAAGCAAAACTGGTTGTCTTTAATGTTTAGAAGGCAGCAGCACAGCTTTTCTATCTTCACAGAGCTCCTCTTGGTTTTTGATAGCCTCTATAGGCATGTGCATGTGTGTATGTGAGTGAGTGTGTGTGTGACTTGTTTTCTGAGATTTCCGGTTCTGCTCCTCTCCATCACTTTTGTCTGGGCCTCTCTTTTCCTATCTGACTTGTCCACTTCCTGCTGTATTTGACTACACTGCCACGGTTTGTCCTGAGTATGGAGTTCTGTGCCTGAGGGGTGACCTGGCTGGACTGTTTGGAGTTCATGGGTCTCCTACTCTGGGCTCCTGAGGCCCCTGGCCCTCCTGCGTGAACCCATCACTGCTGGGCGAGCCCT
>NW_007206165.1:0-694 GCF_000164805.1 Carlito syrichta | reverse complement strand
AAATTAGCATTTGAGAAGCACTGTCTATACTGTCCACTAGGTAGAAGGAGAAGGAGGAAGAGGAAGCAGAAGCGAAGGGGAGGAAGAGAAAAGGAATATAAAGTTTTATCGAGGTACCGTGTGCAAGACAAAGACTGGAATACCCAAAATAGTTAAACACAGCTGTACCTTCACTGGAGTTCTAGTCTAGGGAAAACATATCCACAAAATAACTGATGAAAAGTGCACAATGACAAGGGCCTTGCTTCTAATCCGAGGCATCCGTGAAGGTTGTAGAGAAAAGGTGATAGCTGTTACTGCCAGGTAAAGAAAATGCTCTGCGACTACCCTAATTTTCCTGTCCAACCCCTACTCCTCACCCTAGTCCAGTCCACGTGGCTCATTTGCACAACAGAACAATGGTAAATTGTGAGATGTGGATGCATAAACTGTATTCCTTTGAAAGCATATCACTGTTAGTCAAGATCACTCACATCTACACAGATGCAGAACCCCAAACAATCTCCTCCATTACACCAACTTGACTGGTATCCTCTTAAAGTTTGAACTTGGGACACTCTGTTCCATTTTATTATTTGTCTGTCATTGTTTTTGCTGTCATAAACTTATTTTTTTGTTCAGAACTTTTCAGAACTCTACTCTTTTTTTTTTGAGTTGGAGTCTCACTCTGTCGCCCAGACTGGAGTGCAGTGGC
>NW_007206164.1:0-936 GCF_000164805.1 Carlito syrichta | reverse complement strand
CTGCCCCGTGTACCCCAAAACACTGTAGCAGCTGCTCACAGGTCCTGAGTCCGATCTCTCCGGGGGTTCGGGTGTGGGCCCTTGCTACAGGGGAAAAGCCAACAGCACAGCATCTGCATGTTGGCCATCGCCGCCAGGGTTTTGGGGACATAGCTCCCGAAGCAGGCATTATTGTTAGCCCCATTTTAAGGAAACTCGGGCCCAGGGAGCCAGGGACCACTGTCACCAACAGAGCTGGAGGCTGAATCCAGACAGGGTCCTGGGTCTGATCAAGGCAGCCACACGCCCTGCCTCTCAGAGGATGGGGAGCTTGTGAGTGGCCGTGGCCTGTGGCCTGCCATGACTCCCTGGGCCTGACGCCCAGCAGCACTGTGGACTAACACACAGGGGGTGGCGTCTGGCTCTGGTTGCAAGGCTCCTGGCCACCACCCCAGCCACTCACCGGGCTCCATGGCAATGCTTAATAGGGTCTGCAGCTGAGGGGCATTCAGTTCCTCCTCCTGGTCAGAAAAAGAGCCGCTTGTGAAGCCAGTTACTCAGCAAACAGCTCTGGGCTGGCCCTTCTCAGAGCTCTGGGCCAGTGGGGGAGGCAGACCTGTCCCGCACAGTGGTCAGGGATGTGAGGGTGGAAGGGTGGGCTCAGGGAGCCCGGTGGGGACGGCAGCTGCTTCCGGAAAGGGGACTTTAGACAGCTGAGGCCCGAGCCTGGTGAGAGGTGTGACCAGAGGATGGTCCTAGCAGAGGGTACAGATTGGGCAAAGGTCCTGAGGCAGGGACAGCTGTGGCCATTTAGAGAAAAGGTCATGAGATTTAAGCAAAGAAGGGGAAAGAAAAGCAAAACGGCCACCTAGGGTGCCGGAGGCCCCATGGGAGGCCGCGCCGGACCCCTTCCCCGTTCCCCCTCCTCACCTCTCCAGCCAGCTCCTGGAACAGCCG
>NW_007206163.1:0-486 GCF_000164805.1 Carlito syrichta | reverse complement strand
GGAGGCCAAGGTGAGAGGATTGTCTGAGCCCAGGGGTTCAAGACCAGCCTGGGTAACTTGGTGAGACCTCGTCTCTACAATAAATCACCAAAACTTGCTGGGTGTGGTGGCATGCATCTGTAGTTCCAGCTACTTGAAAGGCTGAGCCGGGAGGATTGCCTGAGCCCAGTAGGTCGAGGCTGCAGTGGCCATGAGCGTGACACTGTACTCTAACCTGGGTGACAGGGTGAGACTCCAACTCATATCTGTAATCCCAGAGAACTGCCTGAGCTCAGGGGTTCGGGACCAGCCTGGGCAACTTGGCAAGACTTCGTCTCTACAATAAATTAAAAAAATTATCTGGGTATGGTGGCACAGGTCTGTGGTTCTAGCTACTTGGAAGGGTGAGGCAGAAGGGATCACCTGAGCCCAGCAGGTTGAGGCTGCAGTGGCTGTCAGCATGCCACTGCAACTCTAGCCAAGGTGACAGAGTGAGACTCTGACTCA
>NW_007206162.1:0-418 GCF_000164805.1 Carlito syrichta | reverse complement strand
AGCCCACCTGGGAGCAGGGCCTGAGGGGCAACCCTGCACTCCTGCGGAAGAGGCAGCCCCGCTCACTGGTCCTGCACCTACAGGAATGGGCCTGCCTGGGCCCTGCTGGAGGCCCTGGGGACCCCCTCTCCCATCCGCCCTCTGAGCTGCACACCAGGGACTCCAAGCCCTTGCCCTGGGGAGCCGCCTCAATCTCATGGAGGACAGGCTGCAGGATCTGTCTGAATGGTGTCTCCACACAGGCCAGCACCATTTATGATCACAATGTGCATATCATCACCGACAGCTCACAGGCAAGCGCCAACAGAAACTCAAGGGTCCCACCCTCTGCAGCCACCCACCAGCAGAGCCTTGGACCCCAGCGGTTTCTGCGGAGGCGGGGGCTGGGCTAGGCTGGGGCTCCATTCCTGCCCCTTGT
>NW_007206161.1:0-362 GCF_000164805.1 Carlito syrichta | reverse complement strand
GTCTCCCCGTCGGCGTCGGGCCCGAAGCGCCAGCGGTGGCTCCCCTGGCTGGGTTCTCGGCCTGGGGCGCGGCGGGTCCGCTCCGAGTGCTGGGCTGGTCCCCGTTTCCTCCGCGGGCCCGGTCCTTCGCGGCGCTGGGCCTTCGCCGCAGGTCGTTCTCGGGGTGCCTCTTGGCCTCGCCGCGCAGTCTGTGGGTTTTGTCGTCGGGTGCCCCTTGGCGTCGCCGCGCAGGCTGTGGGGGTTTGTTCTCGGGTGCTCCTTGGCCTCGCCACGCAGGCGGTAGGTTTGCAGGCAGTCTTGGCGCGTGCGGGGAGTGGGCTCTCCGACAAATTTTTCTTTCTTCGGTTGAAAATAGTTACAAA
>NW_007206160.1:0-1323 GCF_000164805.1 Carlito syrichta | reverse complement strand
GTGTGTGTGTGTGTGTGTGTGTGTGTGTGTGTGTGTGTGTGTGTGTGTGTTTGTGCGCACATGTGTGCTGAAAGGAAGCATTCAAAATTTTTTAAGCCTTTACAAGTTATAGACAGAATATTCATGGACAAAATGACACTATGTCTGTTATTGGATTTTAAAATATTCCAATGTCTCTCCCATTCCCAAAAGTGGACAGACAAAACAAGAACTGCAGAATGCTGATAGTTTTAAAAGCTAAAGTGATGGTCACAAGGAATGTGTTATGCTATTCTCTCCTCTTGAGTTCTGTAAAAAAAAATCCCTAATAAAAAGTTTAAAAATATATACCGAGGAGCCAAAAAAAGTAAACACATTTTAAGAGATGTTATTTATGTATTACTTTTAGCTCACCATAATCAGAAGTGTCTGGACTCTAATGGCAACCACTTTAAGCACCTCTTGTAATTGCAGAAGTCAAACATGACTTGTATTCATCTTTTGTTATTGGCATATATTGAATATTATAATTTTAATACAATTTTTTCCTTTCTTAAATGATGTATACATATTTTTGGCACTCTCTATAGTTATAAGTTAGAATTCTGTTGCTTCTAATTAGGCAGCTTCAGTAATACATATTCTGGATGAGGCTATTATATCCCAAGACTACAGCTCTTAATTTCAGTGATTTATCTTGACAGCTGCAATTCAAGGCAAACTCTAGCTAAGGCTATGTCAAAACAAGATTAAATGGTCTCCTAAAATATGGTACTGACTTACTAGTAATCAAAGAAATGCAAATTGAAGCAGTAATGAGGTACCATTTAGGTTTATCAAACTGGCAAAGATTTTTTTTAAACAGCAATATTCAGTGTTGCCTAGAGTTTAACACAACAGGCATACTCATGAACTTATGGTGGGAGTATAATTCAGTACAAATATTTAGGAAAGTATCATGACAACATGATGAAAGAATCTGAAAAATATCCAAATTTATTGACCCGGTAATTGCATTTCTAAAAATCTAGCCTATGGACATGATAAAAAGTGTGAAAAAAGACTGATGAAAGAGAATGTTCATTCTAGCATTATTTATAATAATATTATAAACTCTCAAGATGTTTAGTCCCAAGAAATAGCAAATGATTTATGATATAGTCATTTAACTAATACTAAAGGTGATACTTCAGAACATATCATCTGAACTCCAACATATCTGAGGAACATACTGCTAATAATAGCAGGACTCAATGTAGGTGTGATTCTCAGGAAGGGGGAAGGAAGGAAGAAGGAAACTTATTTGCTTATAGCCCTGTTGCCATTAAGGACAGAAATATATAT
>NW_007206159.1:0-1843 GCF_000164805.1 Carlito syrichta | reverse complement strand
TCTCGAACCCGCGGGCTCAGGCAATTCACTCACCTCAGCCTCCCAAAGGCACAGGATTACGGGCTGAGCCACCGAGCCCGGCTTAAACTATATTTTCTAATCTAACTTCTTTTTCGCAGCACCAGATTGCACATCAGATACCCACACCCCAGTGGACCTGACCTAGCATTCTGGAGGTCCTGCTGGGTGTGTGACATAACAGCTTTGTGGATGTCCGTGTCCGATTTCTAATTTCATGAATGAGGTGTAGCGGTTATTTCCCTTGGTCCCCTCTTTCTGACAGAAGCCTCCATCCCCCGCTTCCCGGCTCTTCCGGGCTCTGTGGTCCTGACTGCTCCCTGCCTCCCAGGAGGGCTTCCTATTGGGCCTGGAGTCATGGGCTGCACCTTTACTTTCCAGAGAGAGGATCTGAGGGTCCCTGCGAGCCGGATCCTGAGGTGCCGGGAGGGCTGGAAGCCGGCGGTTTTTGATCCAGCGCCAGGCCCTCGACTTCGGCCAGTCCTGCACGCACCAGGTCAGGCCCTCAGCCGGACCACATCCATCCCGTCAAGTCTGGTCGGTGCCTTTGAGTCTTAGGCATTGTCGACATGGCACTTGCTCCCTGCAAGCAGCCAATGACTCGGGGGTGGACAGAGATCCCAGATGAGGGCACTTCCCTTGCGAGGCAACCCGCCTCCCACCACTTCCAACACTTGTACCCACAAGACTGGTGGGCGTGCCCTGGGGTGACCAGATGTGTCCCCAGCCCAGCTCAGGGGCCTTCAGAGAGGACAGCAGGCAGGATGGGCGACAGGGATCCGTTCGGACCATCCCAGGTACAATGAGGTTTCCGTCTTGGCATCACTGGAATAAAGTGCACCTGGGCAGACGAGGGCATTCAGCAAAACGTGGACAGGCCTCAGGTAAGGGGCAAGGGTGTAGGGTGCACAGGCTGGGGCGTGGGGGATGCTCACCTGGGGTGGGGCTGCTGTGTATGTGTGTTGTAAGGGACACACACCTGGGGGATGTTTCTCTGTGTGTGTGTGTTTGGGGTGCACACACCTGGGTGGTGTTGCTGTGTGTGTGCCATCTGCATTTGTGTGCGCAGGTGGTATCGGAGGTCCTTCCTGGCCTCAGGGTCCCCTTGGCTGCTGAAGGGGCTGCGTCCTGTCTCCCCCAGCTGCACCCAGATATGGCCTCTGCCCAAGACTTTGGGGAAGTCCTGCTGGTCTCTAAAACCCCCTTCAAGGATCCTGTGTTGCCTGTGGCTCTGTGTCTTGGTCGTGTTCTGTGATTTATATGTTCCGTGTCTCTCTGGTCAAGTTTCAGGATCTGACCGTGTGCCCTGTGCTCTTGGGATGGGTCCAAGTCCGTGTGCCCCCCCGTGTTGTCCACGGGATGCTCCTTCCAGCCTTCTGTTCCCCTTCCGAGTCCTGCTCCCCTAGGGGAGACTGTGCTCTCAGGGTGACCCACGGACACCGGCCCCCTCTTCTGGGGGTCTGTGTTGGCGCCCAGGGCACGGTGCCCTTCTCTGTCCCCTTCTGGAGGCCAAGCTCCTCATCCCTGGTGGTCCCAGATCTGGCCCAGAACCAGGGGCTTCTCCAGCCAGGCAAAGATCCTGCCCGTAGGGTGTGGGCTCTGCGGGGACAGTGGAGGTGCCCTGGGGGGCGTGGCAGACTCAATGGGCATCAGATGCCAGGTTCGCAGCTCCGTCCGGCACGGCTGTGGCAGCAGGTGGAGGTGCTGGCCGGTCCTCCTGGGAGCTGGCCCCAGAGTCTGGCACCCCCAGGATGTTCCTGCCCTCTGGCTGGCCCCCTCCGGCCTCCCCAGTCCCCAGGGCCCCCATGCAAGAAACAGCACACAG
>NW_007206158.1:0-910 GCF_000164805.1 Carlito syrichta | reverse complement strand
AAGCCAGGCTAGTGCAGGCGGCAGGCACCATGCAGGGGCTGATGCCCAACCATTGGCCTGGCTGGGGTTGGGTCAGCCGTGGCCCCAGACAGCATGGATTGGTGGTGACACGGGCACTGTCCTGTGGGCGGGTCCATAGCCCACAGCTGCTAGGACACATGGGGAACCCAGAGCCTTCCTCCCTTGCAGGGAGTACCCCCACAGAAGACCTCGCTCCGGGCCCCCTGCCCTGGATGGGGGGCTACAGGACCAGGCTATGTGCATCCCCCGGTCCTCGCCAGCGCCTGGGGTCCCAGCAGGCACGCTGGTGCTGGATTCAGGAAGTGTTCGCTCCTGCCTCCCTCTCCTGGGGGCTCTCAGGGCTGCCGTTGCTCTCAGGCTGTCATCTGTTCTTCCTGGCGCTCAGTCTCCTTGTCTTGACTGCGGGTGATCTCGGGAGAAGCATGGCCCCTGCCTGGGCATCCGGGAGTGCGTCTGGGAGCCATTCCTGTGCCAAATGTTCATTCCTGTCTGGTTGCTCGTCTGCCATACACATGCTGAGTGCCACCATGTGCCAGGCCCCATGGGGCTGACAGTCTGATGGAAGGAGACGGACAGGCCTCGGTCAGTGGGACCTCAGTGAGCTGAGGAGAGGACGGTCCCTGGGGAGGGCAGTGTTGGTATGACAGGCCCAGCTGTGGGAGCTGAGGCAGAGGCTTGTAGCTCCTAGAGGTGGCCAGACCTCAAAGGCCTTGGATGTAAGGGGGAAACTGGAGCCTGCCCAGAGCATGCAGTACCTCCTGGCCCCCCATACTGCTATGGCTTTGCAGGGCAGAGCTCAGCCATCAGCCCACCTCTCCCCTTGGTCTTGTTGGAAGGTTGGCCAGTTGCCATGACAATCACTGCCGCCTGACCACGCCTGGCTCCATCT
>NW_007206157.1:0-937 GCF_000164805.1 Carlito syrichta | reverse complement strand
TTCCCAATAGGGGAATTGCTGGGTCATATGGAAGGTCAATTTCTAGTTCTTTCCGAAATCTCCACACTGTATATAAAGTGAGTTTTCAATTATTCCAGTTAGTACTCTGGTGAAGGCTGTGCACTTAGATCTCATCAATGTGTAATTTTTTTAAAAAGTCTCCTCCAGGAAGAGCTGGTTTTGTTTTGTTTTGTTTTGTTTTGTTTTGTTTTGTTTTGTTTTGTTTTTGGTCTTGCTCCGTCTTCTACTGTCTTCTGGGCTAGAGTGCTGTTCTGCAATCACAGCTCATGGTAACCCCGAACCCCTAGCCTCAAGTGATCCTCTCACCTTGGCCTCTCACAGTGCTAGGACTACAAGTGTGAACTGAAGAGTTGTTTTATTTGTTTATTTCTTTAAATTTTACAGTTGTGGGGTACATGTGAGGATTTATGACATTAAGAAAATTGTGTGCAGGTGAGTTTTGGGCTTCTAGCAAGTATTATCTCTCCCTGGTAGTGGATCTAGTACCCAGTGTGTGGTTGTGTCCCCTTATTCCTCCCTCCCTCCTTTAGTAGTATCCAGAATTCGTTGTTCTCACCTTTGTGCTCATGTGACCAGTGATTAGAGACCAAGAACTGCTTTTGACCAATGCAATCGAGTGGTGATTGGAAGTAAAGAGGGTTTGACAACGGGTACCCCATTCAATCTAACTTAGGGACTATTTCCATAGAACTTCCACTTAACACAATACTTTGTCCTCTGTGGCTTCGGAGGACCAGTTTTCAGTCCCTTGTAAGCAAACTGAGTGAGCTCAGTTATGGGCTGAGCTGTGTCATTAGTGAGTTGGACGAGTGGAGACAGCTAGGGCTGCAGAAACAGGTCCCTTCAAAAGCTGCTGAGAAGGCCCAGGCATTTTCAAAAGTGATGAGGACAATGTGGGTGTGGCTTGCATGGGGAT
>NW_007206156.1:0-687 GCF_000164805.1 Carlito syrichta | reverse complement strand
TGAGACTCCAACTCAAAAAAAATAATAATAAGCCGGGCTTGGTGGCTCAGCCTGTAATCCCGCGCTTTGGGAGGCCGAGGCAAGTGGATTGCCTGAGCCTGAGGGTTCGAGACCCACCTGGGCCACTTGGCGAAACCTCGTCTCTACAATAATTCAAAAAATCAGCCGGGTGTGGTAGCGCACGCCTGTAATTCCAGCTACTTGGAAGGCTGAGGCGGAAGGATCGCCGAACCCAGCAGGTCGAGGCTGCGGTGGCCGGGAGTGAGGGCGACAGTCTGGGCGACAGAGTGAGACTCCAACTAAAGAAAATAGTAATAAAAAATAAAAATAATAAAAGGAACCAGATCAAGGGAGCTTAAAGGTGGAGATGGGAGAAGGGGACTGCCGGGAGGTGGCCGAGTGGGCCTCAGGGCAGTCTTCTGTCGGCAGGCAGAGGAAGGCTTCATCCTTGACCTGGTGGAGAGACATCTGGGCGGTCCCCGCCACCCAAGTGGGCTCTGTCTCCCCGGAAAGTCCCCGGTTTTCTGCTGACTTGGGGTTGAGCGAGAGGTGGGAAGGTGCTTTGATGTCTGAGGGGCCCCAAGAGGGCTTTGAAGCTTGACCCGCTCTATGGCTCGGGGCACCCCACCCGCCACAGGTAGCCCCAGGAACCAGGACCAGGCGGGAAGGGGAAAGGGGGGACATCTC
>NW_007206155.1:0-730 GCF_000164805.1 Carlito syrichta | reverse complement strand
GAGCCAGCGGGCTCGAGACCCACCTGGGTAACTTAGCAAGACCTCATCTCTACAATAAATCAAAAAATTAGCAAGGTGTGGTCGCATACTCCTGTAGTTCTACCTACTTGAAAGGCTGAGGCGGAAGGATCGCCTGAGCCCAGCAGGTCAAGGCTGCAGAGGCCATATGCAGTGTGTCACTGTACTCCAGCCTGGGCAACAGAGTGAGACTCCAACCCAAAAAAAAGAAATTGAGTAATTTGAGAAGAGATGAACAGAGGGTCACTTACAAAAGAAGGGGTAGGGGACAGAAAAGATATAAAGGACAATACAATCCCCAGGGTTGGTAAAAGTGGGCACCTTTGCACCTCAGCCCTGGGAAGATTTGCTCAGTTCCTAAACCCCTGAAAGAGTGCAGAGGGGGCCACCTGACAGAAGCTGTGAGCTACAGGCAAGTCCCCATGACCCCAAAGGAAGGGAGCCAATGTACCCACAACCTGACCTCACGCTCCTCGGCCCCTGGGATTTCCCACCAGTGCCTCCCATTGACCAGTCACAAGTCAGAGGGCACGGAGCCCACTGATGCAGCCCTTAGCAGCCAATGTCCTGGATCTGGAGTACACAAACAGTGAATGCATGAGAGTTTCCTGCACTTGAACTTACACTATCTTGCAGGGAAAGAATCCCTACCAGAAAACCCAAGTTACCTTACAGATACATCAAGTTCTTCTTTTTCCATTTTTCTTTCACT
>NW_007206154.1:0-1238 GCF_000164805.1 Carlito syrichta | reverse complement strand
AAAAAAAATGTGGTACATATCACAATGGAATATATGCAGCCATAAAGAAGGACAAACATATGGACTTTGCAGCAACTTGGATGGGTTTAGAGTCTATCATACTCGATGATCTATCACAGAAAGAAAAAACTGAGTACCACATGTTCTCACTCATAAACGAACTTTGAACAATTATCATAATACTTACTATAAAAAAGGAATTGGCAGTAGTGGGAAACTGCCAGGGGAGGAGGGGTGGGATTGGCAGTAAAAAAAGTTTTTTTAAAAAAGCATGCTGCAATATACTGTATGATAACTGGAGGTGGTGGGTGTCATGGGATACAGAGGACAGGGACCTGCAGCAGGATAAGGCAAGTGCAATGTCCGAGAAGCCTTCCTGAGCCAAAGGTTGACTGGGCTAATTTTTAAAAATAAGAAGTTGCTAGAAGAAGACTGATGTCAGGGTGCTCTGGGTAAAGGAAATGGCATTTTCAAAGGCATGGAGATGAGGGAGAAGGAAAGACATGCTTAAGAAATATTCTTTGAAAATGTTTTGTTGGAGTGCATAGTGATTTAAAAATTGAAAAGCTGAATAAGTACTAAATTACTTAGTGTCTTAAATGACATCCTAAGGCCTTTTCCTAAAGCAAGAAGAAACCACTAAAGAATTTCACTTGAAAGGGTAAACTGCTTAAAGCCCGTGAACCCTTAAGTGAATAAATGCAAAGTTGCTCCATAATCCAGCTATGTTAGAAGACTCACTGTGTGCACAGCACCACAGAAAGCCCTCCCGAGGTTGTCTAACTTGGGATGTGAAAGGCACGGTTGAACTCCTTGGCCACAGTTTTAAAGATGTGAGTTGTTCATATAGCGCTTGTTCACTCATTTATTCACATCAATGCAAAAACATAGTAAGCATATTTTATATTATGTGTTATATGCCAAGCAAATATTCTAAGCTCTGAGACCAAAGATGTGAAATGCATTGTCTTCGTCATCAAAAAATTCCAAGATGAAAGGGGAGCTATTAAATAAATAACCCAATGCACTCTAGCAAGTTCTGTAGGGGACAGAGTGGAGCGGAAACAGGGGAGGGGGTGTCTAACTTTTTGGAGGGATCAGAAAAATCTTCACAAATGGGGTGACATTTGAAGGAGGCCTTGACAAAAACAAAAGGAGCTCTTTAATCCAAGAGAGGGAATCTAGCTGCAAAGGTTTAAGAAGGCACAGAAATCAGCAGAGCATGACAGGAAAGGGAC
>NW_007206153.1:0-1641 GCF_000164805.1 Carlito syrichta | reverse complement strand
TGGCAGCAGTCATTTTTTAATTCTACAGAAACATGGCAGGAAAGCAATCTGTTGATATGAAAATCATGTTCTTTAATATAAGGGAGGTGTTCATGACCAGTATATGAGAGGTGAGGTTTCCTACTGAGAAATGAGTTCCCTACTCCAGAGAATCCTAGCAAATGATGGAGAAATCAGTGGTGGGATAAGGTTCATGCTCAAAGAAGCAGAGAGTTTCAGTTGGGCTAGAAGAGTCTATCAGGGAAGATTCAAAGATATACATCCAATTTTTTGAAAAGATCCCTTTTTCTAGATTGATCTCAACTCTTTTTTTTTAAGTTTACAGTACAATCTTTTATTTTCTGCTTAAAAACAAAAACAAATTACTAAAAAAAATTTACAGGATGAATCACATTTTTATTTATTTATTTATTTATTTATTTATTTATTTATTTATTTATTTATTTATTTATTTTTGACCATCCATCGTGAACTAGATTAATCACATTTTAAGTCAGCAAACTGGATATGAAGGGCCCCTCAGTTTCCCTCCTTTAGACAGGCTAAGATAGGTCATGTGACCTGTGTGAGAAGACCGGTCTCATTTGCCAAGGTTGAGAAAAAAGCAGGTTGCCTGACTATGCAATCCAACCAACAGTGAAAAAAATATTGAAGCTGTGTCATATCCATTTTGCTAACAAAAAATTGCATGGTCTTTTTTTTTCTTTTTTTAGTGTTTAAGAGAAGCCTTAATTTTTCTTGTATAACTTTGTAGAATCATTCTGGAATATTGAATGACAGAAGATTTTTAGTTTAAAGAAAAAAAAAATAAGCTTGTCTGTCTCATGGGACCACTCTCTTATGTGACACATACTGGCCTTTTTGAGGCAGCAATATGAAGTACTGGTACCTGACAGGAATATCGGCAGCCTCACTGGCTCAATATCCTCTTCCTGGAGCTGACGGACTGGACCAGTGCTTTGGTTCAAAGTGTTTGGAGAGCGTCTTCTTGCTCCTTTTCTGGAAATGAAATGATGGACACGGAGTCCCAGGCATTGTCCCTTGGTGAGCTGTTCTTGTTCAAGGCCTCTGAGATTGACTGAGTCAGATTTTTTTTTTTAAGGACTCTTGATACTTTTGATTTCTTCTGAATATAGAGGTAAGGGTGTCCCACCACTACTAATCTTCAGATGTCTAAGACAAGCCCAAATTTGGACTTTATGAGTTTGGGGATGTTGTAAAGTATATTTTCAGAGCTGTCAGACTGGTATTGATTAAGGGCAAGATCAGTCAGGTATAGCAGAGTCCCCATCATGAGTCAACAGCAAGAGGAAGTGGTGCAAGCTTGAGTGCAAGTGATGAATGGCAGATTCTTCTTCAGTGAAGCTGCTGGGCATTCCAGAAGACTGCCTCTACAATCCCTCACCACTTAATGAGTAGTGTATGCTTCCCTCTGAAGAAAACACCCTCAAGTCCAATCCCAATCCATTTAGTCTTCATCTACTCAGATATTTGATGCCTGCTCTTCCAAATCTTTCTTGCCATGCCCTAAATCCTTATCCTCCCCCAACGCTTTTTTAATTTTTTTAATTTATTTTAAGGTTGTGGGGTGCAGTTAAGGGTTAGGTATACAAATATTCACTGTGAAGGTACCCTTGTTGA
>NW_007206152.1:0-953 GCF_000164805.1 Carlito syrichta | reverse complement strand
TTTTCCTATCAAAAGTATCATTCACATGCTTGATGTGAAGATAAAAAGGGCCACAGGTGTTATTGGTGTTGTTTAAGCAAACATATTTAAAATTGCACAAATTATACTCTTAAGACCAAAGATACTTAATACTTAAAAAAAAGACTTCGTGATGAAAAACAGCAAGTATTTACATGAGTTTGCTTCAAGAAAAGTAGCTTAAAATATTAGGAATTAAACATGGTGAATAAAATAAAGTGACTAGACAATACTACTACTCATAAAAAATGTTGATGGGGCTCTGTATATAAAAATATTAAAAGATTGCATGAAAATGTAAAGATATGAGGCTGAACCTGTTATGTGATGCACACATTGCCTCTAACATCATTTTGACATGAATGTTCCAAAAACATTTTTAGAGGACAGCATCATTGAGAAACATATGTAATCTCCGACAAAAATATTCCATATATGATTTATACACAAATAAATTCTCTTTGTACATATTTAAAAACCATTGTTGGTGTTTTATAATCTCATTTTACAGCAAACCCTTTTCGGTAGTTTTTTGTGTTACTGATGCTGAATATACCTTTGCTGCTGTTTCCACAGGTTTCTGAGTTGGGCTGGTGTTCAGGCAACAATAACCAGCTTTCGGAAGCCCAACTGAATTTACCTCCTTAGTGATGTCCCAGGTTAACAGAATGGTTAGTTTGAGTGATGCCAAACTTCTGTTATACACTGTCTATCTCTCATAATGATGGCAGAAGAACGTGGCTGTTTTCTTTCATGAAATCCCCAAAATACCGTGTAAATCAGTGACTGACATGATTAGCTGGTGACCCGAAAGCATTTCTTTCTTTTTCTTTCTTTCTTTCTTTTTCTTTCTTTCTTTCTTTTTCTATCTTTCTTTCTTCCTTCCTTCCTTCCTTCCTTCCTTCCTTCCTTCCTTCCTTCCTTCCTTCCTTCCT
>NW_007206151.1:0-1402 GCF_000164805.1 Carlito syrichta | reverse complement strand
GGAATGGAGAGGTATGGAATGGAATAGAGAGAAAGAAAATGGAAAGGAATAGATAAGTATTGACAAGAATGGTATAGAATGGAGAGGAATGGAATGGAATGGAGAGGAATTCAAAGCAATGGAATGGAGAGGAATTGAACATAATTTAATGGAATGGAGAGGAATGGAATGCAGTGGAATGGAATGGTATGTAGTGAAATGGAAAGGAGAGGAATTAAATGTAAAGGAATGGAGAGGAATGAATGGCAAGGAATGGAATGGAATGGAGAGCAATGGAAGGGAATGGTTAGAAATGGATTGGTATGGAGAGAAAGGGAATGTAATGGAGAGGAATGGAATGGAATGCAATGGAATGAACAGGAATAGTAAGGAATGAAATAGAGAGGAATGGACAGGAATAGGAAGGAATGGAATGGAATGTAAAGGAGAATAATGGAATGGAGAGGAATGAAATGGAATGAAAAGAAATGGAAAGAAATGCAGTGTAATGGAATGGAATGGAGAGGAATTGTATGGAATGCAGTGGAATGGAATGGAATGGACAGAAATGGAATGGATTAGAGAAGAATGGAATGGAATGAAGAGGAATGGAATGGAATGGAGTGGTATGAAATGAAATGCAATGAAGTGGAATGTAAAGGAATGGAATGGATAGGATTTGAATGGAAGGGAATGGAATGGAATGGAATGAAGTGAATTGGAATGGAATGGAAAGTTTTGGAATTGAATGGAAGGGAGAGGAATGGAATGGAAAGGAATCGAATGGACTGGAATGGAATGGAGGGGAAAGGAATGGAGACGAATGGAATGAAATGGAGTGGAATGCAATGGAGAGGAATGGAATGGAATGGAACGGAGAGGAATTTAATGTAGAGGAATTGAACGGAATGGAATGGAATAGAGTGGACTGGAATGGAATGAGGAATTGATTGGAATAGAAATGCGAGAGAGGAACGTAATGGAATACAATGGTTGGAATGGAGAGGAATGGAAAGGAACAGAGTGGAATGGTATGGAATGGAATGGAATGGAATGGAATGGAATGGATGGAATGGAATGGAGAGGATTGAATGGAGACTAATGGAGTTGAATGGAATGCAATCGAATGGAATTGAATGAAGAGGAATGGAATGGAATGGAGAGGAATGGAATTGAATGGAATGGAGAGGAATGGAATGCATTGAAATTGAATGGAATGGAGATGAATGGAATGAATAGGAATGGAGTTGAATGAAATGAATTGCAATCGAACGGAGAGTATTGGAATTGGATGTAATGTAGTGGAATGGAATATAGTGGATTGGAATGGAATGGAGAGGAATGGAATGGAATGGAGTGGAATGTATGGAGTGGAGAGGAATGGAATGGAAAAGAGTGAAATGGAATGGAGTGGAGAGGAACA
>NW_007206150.1:0-663 GCF_000164805.1 Carlito syrichta | reverse complement strand
CACAAAAAGTACTGGGTGCAAAAAAAAAAACAAAAAAAAAAAACCAGACAAAACTGCACAAACTCCAGTCCCTCCAAGCCCCTCCTGAAAGAACTCACCTTTTTCCTTGCCCCAGTCTCCACCTACTTTCCCTAATTAATAGCCCTTAAAATCTCCCTTTACCTTACCCTCAAGAGAAGGTGCTGTGAGCACTACCAATTCCTTTTCTCCATTCCTTGATCAACGAATAAAGTTTCTGCTCTGCTTTGCCAAACCTGGTTTGGTTCTATTGGTATGAACCACATCAGGTAGGGAAAGAACCCATTAGGGTCAAGCGATCCCCTTGAGATTCAGTAACAGTCCAGATGCTGCTCTGGTGTCTCCACCAACCCCCATGACCCTGGTCAGTTCTCACCATTACTACTTATGACTTCCCTTAGCCATATCACCATAATACAGAAAGAAATGAGATATAAAGTGATCAGAGAATAGGTAGACCTCTTCCCAAGTGGGCTACTATTAACTAAATTTGGCTCGTGGATTTTTCCAGGGTCGTATGTGTGTATGTGTGTGTGTGTATTAAGATATTTACAGAATCAAAATTGAATACTAACTGCTAAAATAATGGTCTCCGGCCAGGCTCGGTGGCTCGGCCTGTAATCCCGCGTCTTTGGGAGGCCGAGG
>NW_007206149.1:0-717 GCF_000164805.1 Carlito syrichta | reverse complement strand
CGGCTGATTTTTTGATTTATTGTAGAGATGAGGTCTTGAACCCGCGGGCTCAGTCAATCCACTCACCTCAGCCTCCCAAAGGCACAGAATTACAGGCTGAGCCACCGAGCCCGGCTTGAGATTGCTTTAAATTGGCATTTTCTTCCAGGTGAATCATATTGGAGTATGATAAAAACACTAGTGCATTTTTGGTTCCCACAAAATGAGCAAAAACCATTTGCAATGTAGCCACCTCCTCTTGATGACTCATCTGAGTAGCCTCCTAGCCACAGTCTTGTGCTTTTAGGCTTTGACTTTTCTGGGCTCGGGTCCACTGGGTGTCTTATTCTCCTAGGGATACAGATTGAGCATAAGCAGGTGCTCAGCAAAGCAAGGAGTCACTTCAAATAGGGAATCAGGAAAGACTTTATTTAATCAAAAAATATTCAGCACTGAGATACAAGGAAACTGTTAAAACATCATGACCTTTCGAGGGCAGAAAGTGTGGTTGACTGATATGTATTTCAAGTCCCTGGCACAGTGTCTGGCACAAAGTAGCTGCTGGATGAATGCTGGTTGAACCGAAACAAAATGATGTCACAGACCCCAGTCTATGCATAGGTGATGTGGGTGGCTCTTTTTTCGAGATGAGGCATGTGGTCCCACAAGAGCATGAATACTTGGTGAAGCAAAAATATAGCATAGCAACAGACTGCCACTTATGTGTGCGCAGTTTTA
>NW_007206148.1:0-1667 GCF_000164805.1 Carlito syrichta | reverse complement strand
AGCAGGTCGAGGCTGCGGTGGCCAGGAGTGGCCACTGCACTCCAGTCTGGGCGACAGAGCAAGACTCCAACTCAGAAAAAAAAAATCATTTATGTTTTCATACAGACCTTATGTATATAGCCAAAGGATAATTTCATATAAAACTTTGAATGATCTTGTGTAGGAAACAGTTTCATGTCCTGTGACCTGTCACGTGAGGTCAGGTGTGGAATTTTCCACCTCTGTTATCATGTTGGCACTCAAGAAGTTTCAGATCTCGGATTGGTGTGCTCATGGCACACAACCACTGGACCTGCCTCACCCCAGGGAGAGGTGATGGTGAGGGGGACGGCGACAGGCTGTTCTCATCTGGCCACGCTGGGGGCTCGGGAGGGGACCTTGCCTCACAGTGTTCAGGCTCGGTACACGTTGGAGGGGGGGTGGGTTTTGTGCCAGTGGAAAATATACGCCCCGAGACTAACAGCTTTCCAGGAGACGTTCACGGCCCAGGAGACAGTCACGTGCTGGTGACCTGCCTGAAGGGCGCCCAGCTTTCCTACCTCATGAGTTTCATGTCCAAAGGTTCGAACTGTGCAGGGGGCTGCCGGCTGTGCTGATGCACATAGGTGATGTGCTGGGCCAACCTGGGAAGAGGGGAGGCAAGGAGGAACATTCTTTTTAGGGTCACACACCCCTGCCCTAAGTATCCCTCCCTTTGCTCCACCACCGCACAGCATGGTAAGGACAGACTTTCCTTGGGAAATCTTCAGCATTTCAGCCCTAACCCACCATTTCCCTAAGGAACCGTGGACTAGCCCCTGCTGTAACAGGGAAGGCCCTAGAGGTTCCAGGAACAGAGAATTTGACCGATTTTCCAATTCACCTCCCTCCCTACAGAGCATTACAAGGGGATCTCTCTGGGTGTTGAGCTTCATTCACCGTAGGTCATTGTCTCGGTCGGGGCGGTCTTGGATCAGCCAGAGGAGGTCAAATCGAGAGAGCAGTGCAGCAGGAAGCTGTATGTTCTGCTCCAGGCTGCGGCGGGGGTTGTAGCGCCCGTATGCGGGGTTGGCAGCGGCCAGGATGGAACAGCGAGCATTGAGTGTGGTGAGAATGCCTGCCTTGGCAATGGAGATGGTCTGCTGCTCCATAACCTCATGGATGGCCGTGCGATCGGCCTCAGCCATCTTGTCAAACTCATCGATGCAGCACACACCCTGGTCAGCCAGCACAAGGGCCCCACCCTCTAAGGTCAGTTCTCCGCTCACAGAGTCTCTTAGCACGGCGGCCGTAAGGCCTACTCCTGAGGAGCCCCGGCCTGTCGTGTACTGACCTGGAAGAAAATAAGCAGACATGTTGAAAGAGAGACAGAGAACGGAACAAGGACGGGCACAAGCACAGGACAAAAGACACAAGGATAGGGCTGGCGAGGCCTGGCCTGGACTGAAATCACTCTGCCCACCCCTGTCCTTTCTGAGACACCTTAAGATCTGTGAAGCATTCGTGACAGCAACACCCTCTTTCCCTGCCACCAATCCTCTCCAAGACCTGGCCTCCCTACCCACCCCTGCCTTTTGAATAACCCTATTCCTGTCCCTCAGTTGACCTCATTCACCTCTCCCAGGGCTGATTACTCACTGCGGGGGGCCAGGCGATCGATGTAAGACAGGAGCTGAGACTTGGCCACA
>NW_007206147.1:0-400 GCF_000164805.1 Carlito syrichta | reverse complement strand
GCGGGTTCGAAACCCGCCTGGGCAACTTGGCGAGACCTCATCTCTACAATAAATCAAAAATCAGCCGTGCCTGTAATTCTGGCTGCTCGGAAGGCTGAGGCGGAAGGATCGCCAGAGCCCAGCAGGTGGAGGCTGCAGTGGCCGGGAATGGCCATTGCACTCCAGTCTGGGCAACAGAGTGAGACTCCAACTAAAAAAAAAAAAGAAGTTTTGCTCCATCATTATTAGACAATCATCCAACAATACAACACAAATAAAGTGCAAATCCAATTCAAAGTGAAAATGCAAATTTTACCCCACAATGCAGGATTTCATGAAGTTAATGAAAGTGATAGAGAACCAATTTTGCTAAATAAATATTATTCCTTGCAGAACAAAGTTATAAAATACTATTTCTTGT
>NW_007206146.1:0-332 GCF_000164805.1 Carlito syrichta | reverse complement strand
TCTTTTTTTTTAACCATATTTTTTATTTTAAAATTGTGGGGTACAGTTAAGGGTTAGGTATACAAATATGCATCGTTCAGGTACCCTTGTTGATAAGAGATGTTCCCCCCGTCCCCAGACAGATATTGACTACATTAATCCCACCACCCTTGCCCTCCCTGTCCCCCCCCATAAATTCCCACCACTGTCGATCCTTTTCTTACAGTATTACGATGATGTTCAAGGTCCACTTGTGAGTGAGAACATGTGATACTCAGATCTTTGTTGCTGTGAAAGATCACTCAGTATTATAGACTCTAGTTCCATCCGGGTTGCTGCGAAATTCATGATTT
>NW_007206145.1:0-774 GCF_000164805.1 Carlito syrichta | reverse complement strand
CGCAGCCTCGACCTGCTGGGCTCCAGCGATCCTTCCGCCTCAGCCTTCCAAGTAGCCTGAGTTTCAGGCGTGCGCTACCATGACCGGTTGAGTTTTTGATTTATTGTAGAGATGAGGTCTCGCTGCCCAGGCGGGTCTCGAACCCGCGGGGTCAGGCAATCCACTCACCTCAGCCGCCCAAAGGAGTGGGATTACAGGCTGAGCCACCGAGCCCGGCTACCAATGACAATCTTATGCATAAAATTTTTAAAGTATTATTTTTCAAATCAATTTTTAGCTGGCTATGTGTTTCTGGGATGATCAATGTCTCTTGTATATAAAGAATCTCTTCCCTAAACAGTGCACATATTAGACAAGTGAGTCAGCTTCTCTGAGGCTACCATATCTGCTACTTTTAAATCTTCTGACTTCCCATTAGCAAATGCTCTGACGTTAATTATTTTGGCAAGTAAATGAAATGTCCCGCAAGCGTTTATGAGTGTTAAGTTACAAAATAATCATCTAGAATATAGTCAAAACCTAAAGCATCAGTAATTTAATGTAACTTTTTAGTGTTTAAATTAGTTCTAATTAGCATACAAATACTCAAGTGAGGAGCTCAAGATTATAATTTTATTTCTTTTTTATTTTTATCACAGTATATTTACGCATTTAGTAGAAGATCAATTTTGAATAAATATGCAATTTTGATACATTTTTCTTCTAATATTTTATTTTTTTTAATTTCAAATCTTCAGGAAAACTGACAAGTGTCATAAATAAACACCCATACAC
>NW_007206144.1:0-658 GCF_000164805.1 Carlito syrichta | reverse complement strand
ATTTCATTCCATTGCATTCTATTCCTCTCCATTCCTCTCCTTTCCATTTTATTCCATTCCGCTCCATTCCATTCTAATCCTCTCCATTTCATTCCATTCCCTTCCATTAGTATGCATTCCATTCCATTTCTCTGCATTCCCTCTGTTATTCGGCAATGTATTCCATTCAATTATATTACATTCTATTCCTCTCCATACCTCTCCATTCCTCTTCATTCCTCTCGATTCCATTCCAAATCATTTCCCTCCATTCCATTGCATTCCATACCATTCCTCTCCATTCCATCCCATTCTGGTATTCTACATTCCATTCCAATCCATTCCATCCTAATACTTTCTGTTAATTCCATTCTATCCTCTCCATTCCATTCCATTAATCTCCATTCTAATCCATTCTTCCTCCTCATACAATTGTACTCCATTTCTTTACTATCAATTCCTCTCCATTCCAGTCCTCTCCATTTAATTTCATTCCATTCCATGCCTTCTGTTCAATTGCATTCCTTCCATTCCTTTCTTTCCATTGCATTCCACTACATTCCACTTCTTCCATTCTATTCCTTTCTATTCAATTCCTCTACATTCCAATCCTCTCCAATCCATTTCATTCCTCTCTGTTATATTCCACACATCTCCATTCCATTCCATTCCCTTCCAA
>NW_007206143.1:0-797 GCF_000164805.1 Carlito syrichta | reverse complement strand
CAGGCGTGCACTACCACGCCTGGCTTATTTTTTGATTTATTGTAGAGATGAGGTCTCGCCTGCCCAGGTGGGTCTCGAACCCGTGGGCTCAGACAATCCTTTTTTTTCTTTTTTTGAGCTGGAGTTTCACTCTTGCCCAGGCTGGAGTGCAGTGGCGTGCTTACGGCCACAGCAGCTAATTGAATGTTCAAGATCTTTTCCTTATTGTGTTTGTTGGAACCTCCAGAACAGTCTTCTGTTATGATGGTCACCAGACTCTTCTGTTTCTGGCTTTAATGGAAACCCTTCAGGCCTTTTCAGGTTACGATATCATTGGTTTTTGGTATAAGATAGCGATTTCTTTTTGTCTTCTACATCTGATGTGCTAAGAATTTTATTCAAAAATTGATGTTGAGTTTTATCAAATGCCTCTTTGGTTTCTGTTGATTGATCTTAGGTCTTTTCTCTTTCTAACCTGTTGATGTGAGTTTTGATACTAGCTTTTCTCTTTTCCTTGTGCTTTGTGTTTGGTATCCAGGTTATGCTGGTTTTCTACAATGATTGACAAGCTTCTCATCTTTTTCCAGTGCTTTTCAGCTGTCTGAGCAGCATGGACAGTGTATACCTTGATACTATGAATATTGATTTTGTGGAGATGGTTGCCTACAAAGGCACCTGGACCCAGTGTCCATTTGAGGGAAAGGTCTTTGTTCTCCTTGAACTTCTGGAGGCTTATTTCAGAGCCTTCTTTGGTATATTTATCAAATATACCAAGTTCTTATTCTTTAAAAAAAATTTTATTTTAAAGATGTGGTACA
>NW_007206142.1:0-798 GCF_000164805.1 Carlito syrichta | reverse complement strand
ACCTGCTGGGCTCAGGCAATCCTTCGGCCTCAGCCTTCCAAGTAGCTGGAACTACAGGCATGCACCACTATGCTCGGCTTATTTTTGATTTATTGTAGAGATGAGGTCTCACCATGTTGCCCAGACTGGTCTCAGACTCCCGGACTCAGGCAATCCTCTCACCTTGAATTCCCAAAGTGCTGGGATTACAGGCTTGAGCCACCTCGCCTGGTAGGTAGAAAGTTTTACATGAATATCCTGCGTTCTGGACCCTCTTGAAAAATTGGAAGCTCTGGCAATACTGGACCTGCTTCTCTTGGGACAACAATCAGTGCCAAGAGGTGGCTGCTTACTTGGGCCTGAACATTTCCTGGTTCATTATTCCTTATTGCCTCCTATACCTGGCCAGCCTTCCTGCCCTGCTGGGCTGTGATAGTTATGTATTTGAGCTTACAAGCCTCGATTCACGTTTTCACCACAATGCAAACTGAGATAAGAACACCAAAAGAAACAAAGAATGAAGGATTCTGACATTGAAGAATAGGGTCAAGGTTTTTGTTATTGTTTTTGAGTCAGGCCCTCACTCTGTAACCTAGGCTGGAGTACAGTGGCGTGATTACGGCTCATTGCAGTCTCGGCCTCCTGGGTTCCTTTGAGCGATCCTTCCACCTAAGCCTCCTGAGGCACATGGCTTATTTTTCTGATTTAAAAAAAATGTTGTGTAGAGATGAAGTCTCACTATGTTGCCTAGGTTGGTCGCTAACTCCTGGACTCAAACTCCTGGCTGGTTTCGAACTCCTGGGGTCAAGTTTTTGACAT
>NW_007206141.1:0-336 GCF_000164805.1 Carlito syrichta | reverse complement strand
GACCTGCTGGGCCCTGGCGATCCTTCCGCCTCAGCCTTCCAAGTAGCTGGAACTACAGGTACGCGCTACCAGGACCGGCTAATTTTTTGATTCATTGTAGCGATGAGGTCTCCCCAAGTTGCCCTGGTGGGTCTCGAACCCTCAGGCTCAGGCAATCCACTCACCTCAGTCTCCCAAAGTGTGGGATTACTGGCTGAACTACCGAGCCTGGCTTGTCCAGGTTTTTTTTTTGGAACACACTGTAAGGTATTTGCATGAAAAAAAGAAAAGTCACTTATGTTTTCTGTTTTTTTTTTTGAGTTGGAGTCTCATTCTGTAGCCCAGAGTGGAGTGCAG
>NW_007206140.1:0-922 GCF_000164805.1 Carlito syrichta | reverse complement strand
TATTGTAGAGATCAGGTCTCGCCAAGTTGCCCAGGCTGGTCTCGAACCCATGGGCTCAGGCAATTCTCTCACCTCGACCTCCCAAAGTGCTGGGATTATAGGCATAAGCCACCGCACCTGGCCTCATTTTTTAAAATGTATTTCTTGTAGAGACAGGGTCTCTCCATGTTGCTCAGGCTGGTCTCAAACCCCTGAGCTTGAGGGGTTAACAAGTAAACAAATTTACTTGTTAATAAATGTAATGGTATGAACTTCCAGGACACCAACAAACCAGTCACTTCCTCTTGCCTCCACCTCCCAAAGTGCTGGATGACAGGAGTGAGTCACCACGCCCAGCTGGAAGCAGTTTTTAATTAAAAGGCACTCACTGCTACTGAATGTATTAGACAACCAGAAGTCATTTCCTACCTGCAGGCAGGAGAGATTGAACAAGAACCTCAGGGCACCTTCTTTTCCCACCTGTTAGCCTACAGCAGGGGACAGGCCCCACTGAGCACCTACTGGGCACAAAGAACCCCACTGCTTTCTGTCTTCAACCCTTGGCGGCGGAGCAAGCACAAGCTAAGAAACTCCAGCTTCAGAGCCATGAGTGGAGGAAAAGGTACTAACTCTCAGGACCGTATGACTTCAAAACTCTGAAGCGATAGCAACAAGTGATAGGCCAAGGAAAAAAAAGGAAAGCACCGGCTAATTAGCTGGTCAGTCTCAGCTCCTGAGGCTGCAGCATTAATATGGTCTTAGAAAATGGACACTAAGAGGTTAAACAAGAGGTTGCCAGTAAGAATCACCACCAAGTGTGTTAGCACCATCGATGCTTCTAAGGCTCCTAGAAAAATCAGCCAAAGGTAGAGACACACTACACCAAATTTACTTGTTAATAAATGTAATGGTATGAACTTCCAGGACACCAACAAACCAGTCA
>NW_007206139.1:0-1188 GCF_000164805.1 Carlito syrichta | reverse complement strand
TGATCTCTGTCTATTCACGATGATCCCAACTCCATACATAAATGGATGATCTTCTTATCTGTCCTTTTTTTTACTTCGAGTCTCACTAAAAAAGGGTGGTGGCCCGCTCCCAGCCAGCACAACCTTGGCCCACTGGGGTCCAGCTAGTCTTCCCACCCAAACCCTCCAAGAAGCCAGAACTATAGGTGTGCACTAACACACCCAGCTCATTTAGGATGGAGGCTAGAGGCAATGTACCACTGAAGTTCCCAGGAATGTCTCAGAATCACGGGCTCAGGTCAGCCACTGGTTTTGGCCTCCCAAAGCACTGGGATGATGAAGTTGAGCTCCCGAGTCCGGCCTCATCCTTCATCGAAAAAGAATCAGAAGGCCAGGCACGACAGTCCAGGTCTGGAATCCCAGCACTCTCAGAGGCAGAATCAGGCAGTTGGCTGTAGCCCAGGAGCTCAAGGTCAGTCCAGGCCATGAAGGAAGCCTCTGTCTGTGCACCCATCCAAACAGGAGCCTGAGACCATGGTGCCCATTGTCCTGGTCACTCCGGAGGCTGAAGCAGAAAGATCACTGGTGACCACCATTTTGAAGCTGGTGGAGAACGACGTTCCTGTCCCCTGGCCCTGGCCTTAACCACAGAGCCCGACCCTGTCTCCAAAAACATGAGAAATAATACACAGATTCTCAACTGCACTTGGTATGTTCAAATGGTGACTGGATTTAGAGCCAGAAAAACCTGGGTCTGGGGTGAAGTAATTTCCCCAGGTGAGGGACGTGTTCCTAGCATTCCTTTGCTGAAAGTCCTCTTTGCTGAGCCAGAGGGCCAGTCAGCCTGGGCATACTTCTTACCTTGGAGAGGAGAGCTCAGAAGAACCCAGCCAGGGACTCTCGGGAAGTCCTGCACCAAAGTGGGTACAGGCGTCGGGGGGGTTGGGCTGGAATGTGCCGAAGTTGGGGGACACCCGCATGTGGGGGGCTGGGGTGAAGGACTGAGGGCAGAAGGTTTGCAGGAGAATAGATTCGTTCTTTCTTTCTTTCCTTTTTTTCTTTCTACCTTCTTTACGTCCTTTTTTCTTTCTTTCTTTCTTTCTTTCTTTCTTTCTTATTTTTTTCAATTATTTATTTATTTTTTATTATGAAGTTGTGGGGTACAGTTAAGGGTTAGGTATACAATTGCGTTTCATTCAGGCACCCTGT
>NW_007206138.1:0-369 GCF_000164805.1 Carlito syrichta | reverse complement strand
TCTCAATGTGGTTTTGATTTGCATTTCTCTAATGATGAGTGAGGCTGAGCACTTTTTCATTTGTCTGTTGGCTGCCCATATATCTTCTTTTGAGAAGTGTCTTTTCAGGTCTTTTGCCCACTTTTTAAAGGGGCTGTTTTTTTCCTTTCGGTGTGTTTGAGTTCCTTGTAGATCCTAGATGTTAGGCCTTGTCAGATGTACAGTTGGCAAATATTTTTTCCCATTCTGTGGGCTCTCTTGATGGTTTCTTTGGTTTTGCAGAAGCTTGTCAGTTTAATGAGGTCCCATTTGTCTATCTTATTGCTTATTGCCTGGGCACTTCGGGTTTTGATCAGGAATCGGTTGCCAATTCCAACTTCCATAAGAGTG
>NW_007206137.1:0-857 GCF_000164805.1 Carlito syrichta | reverse complement strand
ACCGGCGGCAAGTCCATCTATGGGGAAAAATTTGAAGATGAACTTCATCTTGAAGCATACCAGTCCTGGCATCTTGTCCAGGGCAAATCCTGGACAAATGGCTCCCAGTTTTTCCACTGCTTTACTAACACAAATGGCTCCCAGTTTTTCCATTGCTTTACTAAGACTGAATGGTTGGATGGCAAGCATGTGGTTTTTGGCACATGGCACCGGCGGCAAGTCCATCTATGGGGAAAAATTTGAAGATGAACTTCATCTTGAAGCATACCAGTCCTGGCATCTTGTCCAGGGCAAATGCTGGACAAATGGCTCCCAGTTTTTCCACTGCTTTACCAACACAAATGGCTCCCAGTTTTTCCACTGCTTTACTAAGACTGAATGGTTGGATGGCAAGCATGTGGTTTTTGGCAAGGTGAAAGAGGACATGAATTTTGTGGAAGTCATGAAGAACTTTGGGTCCAAGAATGGCAAGACCAGCAAGATCACCATTGCTGGCTGTGGACAACTCTAATGAATTTGGCTTGTTTTATCTTAAGCTACCAAATCATTCCTTCTGTATCCCAGGAGAGCACCCCCTCCATCCCATTTGCTCGCAGTATCCCTATAATCTTTGTGCTCTCACTGTAATTTCTTTGGGTTCCATATTTTCGTTATTCCCTTCCACGTCTAGTTAGGTTGCAGAGAAATAAAAAATAAATAACAACAACAAAAAAAGAATATATCTTTGGTAAAGCCAATAACAAAAAAAGTTGACAAAGGGAATGACAGAATAAATGATATTTTGTTGTTTACAAAGAACACACTGGGGGATGCGGTTCTTCTTGTTGACAAATATCGCTTCAACACATTCATAGGAT
>NW_007206136.1:0-490 GCF_000164805.1 Carlito syrichta | reverse complement strand
GATTTAAAAGGATTTTTGAAGGTGTGTATAAAATACCTAGCTTTCTGCTTGGCTGATGGCAGGTACTTCACACGTTCATTTTCTCATTTATCGGTTGAATACGTATGTGTAGCATATTATGTGCCAAGTCATGGATTGGGTTTTGTGATCCAAGATTGAGCCAAACAGGTGCAGCCTCTGACTTCCTGGCCCCTCTAACCCTTGAGGAGATGGTGTGATTGTAATCATAGAAATGTGTGCAATCTTCACCTTGGATAGAGTTTAAGAAGGAAAATGCTTGTGGTGCCAAAGTATCACGTCCGCCAGACATGGCAGCATAGAGCAATCTTTGGGCTCATATTCCAAGAATGAGAGGAAGAGGCTGGGAGTGCAAGGGAAGGAAAAGCACTCTGAGCAGAAGAAACAGCAAGTTCAAAGGCCTGGGATAGGAGAATGAGTTTAGAAATGGAGAGAAACAGACTGGGGTGGGGTGGGGCTGATTTGCCCGCGT
>NW_007206135.1:0-1104 GCF_000164805.1 Carlito syrichta | reverse complement strand
AGCCTATAATCCCAGCACTTTGGGAGGCCGAGGTGAGTAGATTGCCTGAGCCCGCGGGTTGGAGACCAGCCCGGGCAACTTGGTGAGACCTCATCTCTACAATAAATCAAAGAAAGAAAACATTAGCCAGGCGTGGTAGTGCATGCTTGTAGTTCCAGCTACTTGAAGGCTGAGACAGAAGGATCACCTGAGCCCAGCAGGTTGACACTAGGATGGCCCTGAGCGTGTCACTGCACTCCAGCCTGGGCACTCCAGCCTGGGCGACAGAGTGAGACTCTGACTCAAAAACAAAAACAGGGTGCTTACATTTCATACAGAGTGGACAAATTCCAGAGGAGACCTGCACGGCACTGTGATCTGATGTCACAGAACAACCGATGTCAGAAACAAATGGAAAGTAGGTTCAGAACTTGACTCTACCTGAAAGCTTGGCTTTGTTGTTATTGTTCTTTTAAATTTATTATTTATTTGTTTTTAGAGACAGGGACTCACTCTGTTGCCCAGGCTGGAGTGCAGTGGTAAGATCATAGCTCACTGCAACTTTAAACCCCTGGGTTCAAGCAAGTCTCCTATCTCAGCCTCCCATGGAGTTGGGACAGGCATGTTTTCACCACATGCTGAAAGTTTGACTTTAAGGGTATTGAATAAAATAAGTATTAAAAATTAGCTTCTTCTTGATATTCCCAACTGCCTAAAAAACAGAGTTATCAGTTGTATAGGATAGTTTGTACTTAATGATTCTCATTTCAGAGCAGCTTTGTTGTTGTTATGTTTTTGTTTTGGTTTGGTTTTTGAGTAGGGGGTCTCACTCTGTTGCCCAGACTGGAGTTCAGCAGCGCAATCACAGCTTACCGCAGCCTTGAACTTCTAGGCTCAAGTGATCCTTTCACCTCAGTCTTCTGAGTAGCTGGGACTACAGGCATGCGCCACTATACCCGGCTAATATTTTTCTTATTTTTTGCAGAGACAAGGTTTCACCATGTTGCATAGGCTGGTCATGAACTCCTGGGCTCAGTCAATGCTCCCATGTCAGCCTCTCAAAGTGCTGGGATTACAGGTGTGAGTCACCACGCCTGGCCTAAAGATTTTTTTTTAACTAATTGT
>NW_007206134.1:0-687 GCF_000164805.1 Carlito syrichta | reverse complement strand
CGCAATGGCGAGGGACCCGGGAGCCCCGCCCCCACAAAGAGAGAGATTGACAGCAGGTACCATTCATGTGCAGAGTAGGTGTCTGATACATTTCAACAACTCGAACGTAACACTAACACATGAGAAAACGCAAACATGGTCAGAAAGGAAACATGCCAGAGATCTACACATACCGCTGCAGGGAAAAAGACACAAATCGGGACAATTCATTTTAAGCAGTAGTATACAGTTGCTATCTATACTCAACGAAACATATCGAATGAGTCAACTGGGATATATTTCAAAAATAAGTTAATTAAAAATCAGCAATAGGATATTTTATCTAAGCACATTTCCATAAAATAAGGGTATGTGTTTTTATTTGGGTGTGGAAAAAAGTGATTAAGGCTATAGAAACAAGAATTCCTTTCTAATGACTGGCCATGGATTCAGGGATCTGGTATAAACGTTTTCTTCTTCATTTGTAATTTGAAAGAAGTAGGGTACAATTCAGGGTGAAATATATTAATATTCATTTTACAGGAACCCTTGTTGTTCAGGCCTGTCCCCGAACGTCCCGGCACCCCGGGCACAAACCAACTACTGCAAGTCCTGGCCCTCCCCCTCCCCTGCATCTCCCAACTCTGAAAATCTTTTTTGTTGTCGTTATTATGATGGTTGTTCAAGGTCCACTTATGAGTGAGTAGA
>NW_007206133.1:0-805 GCF_000164805.1 Carlito syrichta | reverse complement strand
TGATACATTTCAACAACTCCAACGTAACACTAACACATGAGAAAACGCAAACATGGTCAGAAAGGAAACATGCCAGAGATCTACACATACCGCTGCAGGGAAAAAGACACAAATCGGGACAATTCATTTTAAGCAGTAGTATACAGTTGCTATCTATACTCAACGAAACATATCGAATGAGTCAACTGGGATATATTTCAAAAATAAGTTAATTAAAAATCAGCAATAGGATATTTTATCTAAGCACATTTCCATAAAATAAGGGTATGTGTTTTTATTTGGGTGTGGAAAAAAGTGATTAAGGCTATAGAAACAAGAATTCCTTTCTAATGACTGGCCATGGATTCAGGGATCTGGTATAAACGTTTTCTTCTTCATTTGTAATTTGAAAGAAGTAGGGTACAATTCAAGGTGAAATATATTAATATTCATTTTACAGGAACCCTTGTTGTTCAGGCCTGTCCCCGAACGTCCCGGCACCCCGGGCACAAACCAACTACTGCAAGTCCTGGCCCTCCCCCTCCCCTGCATCTCCCAACTCTGAAAATCTTTTTTGTTGTCGTTATTATGATGGTTGTTCAAGGTCCACTTATGAGTGAGTACATGTGATACTCAGTTTCTGCTTCCCTGAAAGGTCACCCAGTAGTATAGACTCTAACTCCATCCAGGTTTCCGTGAACTTCGTGAGTTTGTTCTCGTTGTGACTGCATAATATGGCATTGTTCCTACGTACCACATATTTTGAATCCAGTCCTCTTTTAGATGGGCAGGATGGTTGGCTCCATGTCCTTGCTACTGCGAACAA
>NW_007206132.1:0-702 GCF_000164805.1 Carlito syrichta | reverse complement strand
CACTCCTTTCTGGATACAATTATGGGAAACTTTTGTTGCATCTGTGAGATCATCTCCCACGCACTCAATGACTACAGTAAATGCACAGCTTTTGAACCCTGGAACAAATATATATGTAAGCTGTCTGTCACTGTGCAGTGTCAGCTCTCTCTACTGGGTACAAGCAATTTAGTTTCCAAGTATAGAAAATGGAGTTCTGAATGCAATCTTATTATATGATGTCTTGCTTAACCATGCTTATAGAAATAGACATCTTTACATTTCTTATTGTTACTTTATAGCCTTCCCCACCTACCCCCTCCTCTAGAAGAAAAGAAGAAACTCATGCAAGTTAAACTGAGTTAATAATAATAGCCATAGGGACCAGCTTTTGAGCATCTATTATGTGTTCACCTACGCTATAAAGAGCTGAATCATTGTAATGTTATTTAACTTGCACAACTGCCCTGTGAGGTGAATACTATCTACATTCCAAGTTAGGGTTAATTTTTCTCATGTCACAAGCAGTCTGGAGGTAACCTGACCATGCCTGTGTGGCAGTTTTATGAAATCATTAATATCCCAGGATCTTTCCAACTTTCTCTTCACCATCCTGGGTATTTAGCTTTTACTATAATGGTCATGACATGGCTGATGCATCTCCAGGTACCATGTCTGTGATCCATCCAGGGAGAATGGGGCAAAACCTTGTCTCTTCTCTGG
>NW_007206131.1:0-730 GCF_000164805.1 Carlito syrichta | reverse complement strand
CCCAGCCCAACCTAAAGCTCTTCCTTGTTTCACATAAATAAGACACTAGACAGAACTCACAAAATTAGTTTTACCCATAGGACATCAATGTCTTTTATCCCCTACAGGTTATATATAAACTTTCCATACTTCACAAAGAGAAATTTTTAACATACATGAAACAGCCTTGAGAAATTAAAAGCAGCAAAACAAAACAATACATGACATTGCCACTTATTTATTGCTATCTTTGTTTAAAGAGATTGAAATGAATAGAATGCATTTAGTGATTAATTATAAATAATCTATACAAATAATATTTTTTAAAAGGGAACTTTTGACAAATTATCAGACAGTTGCTGCATTCTGCTTTTTTTTTTTTTGAGTTGGAGTCTCACTCTGTCACCCAGACTGTTGTGCAGTGGCCGCTCCCGGCCATTGCAGCCTCGATCTGCGGGGCTCCGGTGATCCTTCCGCCTCAGCCTTCCAAGTAGCTGGAACTACAGGCGCGTTAACCACGCCCGATGAATTTTTTGATTTATTGTAGAGATGATGTCTCGCCAAGTTGCCCAGGCCGGTCACGAACCCGCGGGCTTAGGCAATCCATTCACCTCAGCCTCCCAAGGCGCGGGATTACAGGCTGAGGCACTGAGCCTAGCTCATTCTGCTCATTTTAAACTTAAAAAACCCTTTATCTGGTTGCTTAATGATGCCATCAAGTATCAAGTTTCTTTCATGGCTTTGTTCTTCA
>NW_007206130.1:0-1260 GCF_000164805.1 Carlito syrichta | reverse complement strand
CATGTCTGCACATTGAGAAGTTGGTCTTTATTTTAGTCTTCACAGTCTGAATTTGTTTATGCTTGTCTTCTTCAGAGAGCCTTCCCGGGATTTGTAGCAGACTGACTGTTAATTTTTTTAGCCTGTAACTGTTGCAGCTATCTTAGCACTAGAGAATGATCTAATGCTATGAGTGTCTTGAGGGCTCCAAGGTTGTTGTGACATTCCAGCCCAAATGAATATGTTATGGTTAAGTGATTTTCTCTAGTAGTCTGTTTTACTTATTGTTTTTTGTTTTGAATGTATTTACTCTAGACCCATGGAGACACGACATGGAGGTCAGGGACCTGAGTCCAGAAGATTTTTCTTGTGGCCCCAATGTGTGTTATCTCCCAGAAGGTCTCTGAAGAAGTGGAATGGATTTCCAACCGCAGCAAGAGGAGCTGGAGTTGAGACAGGGCTCTCTCAGGATCTGCTACACAAGGAATGCTGGTGGGCCTGTCTCATGGGCTCATCGTGTGTGCATCACCGAGCTGGTTCCTGCATCAGTGAGGTAGTTCTTTTCCACTGCAACAGGAAAGGCTAGAGCTGAGACTAAGTCCTCTTGGGATCTGCTGTGGATTGGAGCCTGGTGTGTCTGTCACATTGGCTCATACAACTACATGTCTTCCAGTAAGTCCCTACACAGACAGAACAGTTCCTCAACTGCAGCAGGGCATTCTGGAGCTGAGACTCTTCCTTTGAGATATGCTGTGGGGTGAGGCTGGATAGCCTAGTGTCATTGGCTCAGAGGGGTATTCATTTCCTAGTAGGTTTGAGCACAGTTGGGATAGCTCACTGATTACAGCATCAGGGACCAGAGCTGAGGTTGACTTCTTTAGGAAACTACTGTGGAATGGAGGTTGGGACACTGGTTAGGGAGACTCAGACTCCTGGCCTGTGAGATATGAGTGAGTGTCCCTCTGGATCCTTGTGCCAGCAGCTATGATCTGGGACCACAGTTAAGGAGGGCTGGAGCCAAGCCATATGGCAGTGGCTCAGCAGTGATGCTGAGACTGATGTTATTGGACAGACAGACCTTTCCATCAAAACACTAGTGTGTGCAGTTCCTCTGGGGGCCCTTGGTGGATCATTTTGGTTGCAGGCTCAAGACCAAACAGGGCTGTAGCCAAGCCCCTTGGGAGGGCCATATCCAGCATTGAACCAGGAGCAAGCTTGGCAGATTGGCTGTGTAGGTATTGGTCTGCCCTTTTAAATCGACCCTCCAAAGAACTAGGCTCC
>NW_007206129.1:0-744 GCF_000164805.1 Carlito syrichta | reverse complement strand
GTGCTCTCCAATGTGACCTCCCTCACCTGGTGAGAATGACCAGGGCAGACACTCATATTCGAGACCCAGTGTTCCAGGGAAAGCAGCTATCTATTAAGGATTACATGGGGCCGGGCATTGTGGCTTGTGCCTGTAATTCCAGCACTCTGGGAGGCAGACGCAAGAGGACTGCCTGAGCTCAAGGGTTCAAAACCAACCTGAGCAACATGGTGAGACCTCATCTCTACAATAAATCAAAAAATTAGCTGGGAATGGTGACTCATGCCTGTAGTTCCAGCTACTTGAAAGGCTGAGGCAGATGGATTGTCTGAGGCTCTGGTAGTCATGAGCATGCTACTGCATTCCAGCCTGGGTGACAGAGTAAGACTCTGACTAAAAAAAAAAAAAAAGGATTACATGGGAGACACACTACCAAAATCTCTTCCCTTTGTAAGAGTCTATGACTCTAATGTTGGATACCAAGAATGACAGGTGATATCAAGAGCCCAGTGGTTGACACTTGTCACTAGATGAGGACAAGGCATGTGTTAAATTGGATTCCACAGCAGTACTGTAGTTGAAAAATTGTCACAACTATAGCAACAATGTAACATTTCAGAGGCATTCACCAGAGTGTTCTGAATTTTTTTCTACTAGACTCTTGAAAGAATCTCTACTTGTAATGAATTTTTTTTCTAAGAATCACAATTAAACCCTCATTGAATAGTTAATTTGATTTATTTAAACTTCAAAATAACTGAAAAC
>NW_007206128.1:0-851 GCF_000164805.1 Carlito syrichta | reverse complement strand
TTTTTTCTTTATAATTACCCAGACTGAGGTATTCCTTTATAGAAATGCAAAACTGATTCATACAAAGAGAGAAGGCATTCTCTCTCTATAGATATATAATGCATATGAATAATAAACGAATTCTCCATTCTTTTTCTCCAAGACTTATCTTTTTTCTATAAATAGAGATTATGTCTATTATTTTAATTAAGATAGTGAACACTTTTGCAAGGGCAATTTAATTCCTCAAAGTAGCATATTTTCTAAGTTTCCAATACAGTGTTTTGTTTTGTTTTGTTTAGATGTCTGTATTAGTCAGGGCCCCTGAGAGAGAGAGAGAGAGATTTATTATGTAAATTGGCTACATGATTATGGAGGTTGAGAAATCCAACCCCAACCATTGCCATCTGCAAGCTGGAGAACCAGGAAAGTCAGTGTTGCAATTTAGTCCAAGTCTGAAAGCCTAAGAACCAGAAGAGCCAATTATGTAAGTCCCACAGACCCAACAACTATGACTTCGGATGTTAGAGACAGGAAGAGGCGAGAGCTGTGCCAGCTGAAGTGGGGGAGAGAGAGAGAGAGAGATAGAGAGATCATACTTTCTATGCCTTTTTGTTCTGTTTGGACCCTCAAAAAATTGGATGATGTGTGCCCATATTGGTGAGGAAGGATTTTCTTTACTCAGTCTACTTATTTGAATGTGAATCTCTTCTGAAAACTCCCTCACAGACACAGTCAGAAATAATGTTTATCAGCTATCTGGGCATTCTTTCGCCCAGTTAAGCTCACATATAAAATTACCCATTCTACTATCAAAGTCTACGTCTCTCTAAAATATGCATAGTAAACTCAATGTTGGCACAAAATTAATG
>NW_007206127.1:0-789 GCF_000164805.1 Carlito syrichta | reverse complement strand
GAAAACTCCCTCACAGACACAGTCAGAAATAATGTTTATCAGCTATCTGGGCATTCTTTCGCCCAGTTAAGCTCACATATAAAATTACCCATTCTACTATCAAAGTCTACGTCTCTCTAAAATATGCATAGTAAACTCAATGTTGGCACAAAATTAATTTTTCCCCACAGAGTTCTTCTAAGTGTTCTGGTTCTTCATTCTTCATTTCTTTGAGAATTTTGGTTGCAAAATTTGGTAAAAATGCCAGTGTCTTTCAAAGAGTTAAGATTTCAACAGAACTTAGGCTTCTCCACAGGGATTCAGGTCTGGATGCTCAGCTAGTTTGGAATCCCAGACTTTTTTTTCCCTAGGATCACATAGCTCTTTACCCTTCAAAACCACAACAGTGAGGTTTTTATTCCTTTCTCTGAATGGTGCCTTAGCAACAGCCACACACTGAGAATTTGCCTGGTGTGGCTTCCTTAGAGAACAAATCCAAGATTTCCCTCAACACAGTTTGCTATCACAGTTAGACTAAAAGGCTAATGCCATTGCTTTGTGGTTCATGTGCATTTTAGCTCCTCTCATGCACAAAGTGAGAGGCTTAAAAGCTTTGTTGTTGTATAAGAAGTGCTTGTTGTAGTTTATAAATCTCTACCCATGCCTCTAGGTTTTTGTTTACCTCATAATATCTATGTTAATAGGTTGACTGGGTTCTTCTGCTTCTGTAACCCCTGCTGGCAGTGTGCAAGTGTTAAACAATAAGTCCCTTCCAAACTCCCCTCTATCTAAGTTGTGACAGGCAAGCGA
>NW_007206126.1:0-1173 GCF_000164805.1 Carlito syrichta | reverse complement strand
GTCACATCCTGAGATTCTGGTCATACATGAATTTGGGGAAGCACTTTCAACCAACTTCAGATCCTAAATATTTCATTTCATCTTTAGCAAGACTATTTGAACTACAAATCTTCCATTTCTTTGACATTCTCATTAATATCTTTATTTATAGTCTCTTCTTGCAACTTAGCTGTTCATCTGTCATAAATAGCATATAACATCCTCTATGTTACCATAATTATGTAAGTCCATTCTACATTATGATTTTTTTGTGTTAAACACAGGCACATTTATGCTGATTCTGATTAAAGGACATTACTGCTCAAAGTGTTACAGACAAAAGTATACTGGAAAGCAAGCAAAAAACAAACAATAAATAAAAAGGATAAATTAAATAACATTTATAACATTTTACTTATTTAATGATTTTTTGTGACCTGTGTATATTAATAGACTCTATTTTTCTTTTGTTTTTTCTGGAGATGTTAATCATTAACTACAAAATTATAAGTGCATATTTGTTATAGATATATTAGTCTCCTTGCTCTTCTACCAAAGGTAATCTCAAATCATGGTCTGAAAAATTACTCCTCATCTGGGAACTATAGGAGTTAGAGCATCCTTATTTTTTAATATCCAAAAATATTCATTCTATTTAAATAATTCTTTTGAGAAAAATTCCATTAGTAATATTTTATGTGTTGATTTCAAAATTATTCTGTTCCTTCATTTGTGTTCCTTAACTTTAGTCGAATAAAAACAGAACTTCAACTGGCAAAGAAGCTGTATCTATTTCTCTCAAGGTTAATATTAAGGGCATATCACAAGTTGTATTTGATAAACTGACTACCAAAAGTTATTAAATCTAAAAGTTTTGTAATGTAAGCTCCAGATAAGGAGATTCTTGGCATACATGAATTAACAATTTTTAAAAACTTTTTAATCTAGTGGCCTCAACTTACTAACTTAAATATTTCATTTAACTGAAGTATTTGAAAATGACAGAAAAATGACTGATCATTAAACTGAATTTGGCTAAATCAAGCAGAGGGAGCAGACCATTTCCAGTACTGTGCAGCTGCTGATATCAAATATGAAGGGAGGGAGGGATGTCAGTTATTTCTTTAAAAAGAAAACATTTAAAAATGTTCATTTTTTTGTGGTAAAAATGGATGCATGCTCCCTTTTTTGACT
>NW_007206125.1:0-802 GCF_000164805.1 Carlito syrichta | reverse complement strand
GATGTTAATCATTAACTACAAAATTATAAGTGCATATTTGTTATAGATATATAGTCTCCTGCTCTCTACCAAAGGTAATCTCAAATCATGGTCTGAAAAATTACTCCTCATCTGGGAACTATAGGAGTTAGAGCATCTTTATTTTTTAATATCCAAAAATATTCATTCTATTTAAATAATTCTTTTGAGAAAAATTCCATTAGTAATATTTTATGTGTTGATTTCAAAATTATTCTGTTCCTTCATTTGTGTTCCTTAACTTTAGTCGAATAAAAACAGAACTTCAACTGGCAAAGAAGCTGTATCTATTTCTCTCAAGGTTAATATTAAGGGCATATCACAAGTTCTATTTGATAAACTGACTACCAAAAGTTATTAAATCTAAAAGTTTTCTAATGTAAGCTCCAGATAAGGAGATTCTTGGCATACATGAATTAACAATTTTTAAAAACTTTTTAATCTAGTGGCCTCAACTTACTAACTTAAATATTTCATTTAACTGAAGTATTTGAAAATGACAGAAAAATGACTGATCATTAAACTGAATTTGGCTAAATCAAGCAGCGGGAGCAGACCATTTCCAGTACTGAGCAGCTGCTGATATCAAATATGAAGGGAGGGAGGGATGTCAGTTATTTCTTTAAAAAGAAAACATTTAAAAATGTTCATTTTTTTCTGGTAAAAATGGATGCATGCTCCCTTTTTTGACTACAGGGGACTTTATGGTACATGACAAGGTGGGCTTCCCTAGGTACCCCCATAATACATGCTTTTTTTAATCAATATTTTTTATTATGATATT
>NW_007206124.1:0-671 GCF_000164805.1 Carlito syrichta | reverse complement strand
AAAGAGACCAACATTACATCACCAATATAGTATCATTTCCTGGGTTAATCACTACTGGCTGGCAGGTTGATTACATTGGATCACTTCCATCTTGGAAGGGACAGTGTTTTGTTCTTATTGGAAAACTTACTCTGAATATGGATTTCCCGTCCCCCCATGCAATGCTTCTGCCAAAACTTCTGTTCATGAACATACAGAATATCTTTTTTTTTGAGTTGGAGTTTCACTCTGTCACCCAGACTGTAGTGCAGTGGCCGCTCCCGGCCACCGCAGCCTTGCCGGCTGGGCTCCAGCAATCCTTCCGCCTCAGCCTTCCAAGCAGCCGGAATTACAGGCGGGCGCTACCATGTACGGCTAAATTTTTGATTTTTATTGTAGAGATGAGGTCTCTCCTGCCCAGGCCTGTCTCGAACCCGCAGGCTCAGGCAATCCACTCACCTCAGCCTCCCAAAGGCGCGTGATTACAGGCTGAGCCACCGAGCCCGGCTATCATCATTACTTCTGATCAAGAAACTTACTTTACAGAAAATAAAATGTGGTGATGGGCCCAGAATCATGGAATTCACTGGTCTTACCATATTCCACATCATCCTAAAGTGACAGGTCTGACAGAATGTTGAAATGAACTTTTGAAGACTCAGTCTCAGCACCATCTATGTGACAACACATTG
>NW_007206123.1:0-681 GCF_000164805.1 Carlito syrichta | reverse complement strand
TTTTGACATAGTTGAAATAATACCAGAGTTATCTGTTACTTGATCCTTTAATATTGTGAAACCATTTGTGTCTTCTTCAATGTTAGCAATTAAGTCACTTTTCCAATAGCTTCTGTTATAGAGATAGTATTCAAAATATTTATATTCATAATTTTTATTAACAACCATTTCATATTTACGTATTTGTTTATTTTTTATTTGAATTGATGATCACTCTATCACCCATACTGGAGGGCTGTGGCACACTCACAGCTGCCACAGCCTTGACCTGCTGGGCACAACAAGTGATACTTCTGCCTCAGCCTTCCAAGTAACTGGAACTACAGGCATGCACCACCATGCCTGACTTCGTTTTTGACTTATTGTAGGGAAGAGGCCTAACTCAGTTGCTGGTACTGAAACCCTGAGCTCAGAAAATCCTCTTGTCTTGGTCTCCCACACTGCTGGGATTATAAGCTTGAGCCACCACACCCAGCCTAACAACTATTTTATTAATATCTATTTACCTTGACTAGGAAGAATTTCAATAATCTATATTTTCAAATGTTTTCATATAGTCACATACTATTTAAAAATTAATTACGTCTTTGAAAGTCCCCTTTTGGAACAATGAAGTTTAACTGTGGCTTAAATCCTCCAACAGCTTAAACTGTGTGTTTAGTCGTGAAAAGAGCTATTCTT
>NW_007206122.1:0-771 GCF_000164805.1 Carlito syrichta | reverse complement strand
TTATATTCTTAATTTTTATTACAACCATTTCATATTTACGTATTTGTTTATTTTTTATTGATAGATGATCACTCTATCACCCATACTGGAGTGCTGTGGCACACTCACAGCTGCCACAGCCTTGACCTGCTGGGCACAACAAGTGATACTTCTGCCTCAGCCTTCCAAGTAACTGGAACTACAGGCATGCACCACCATGCCTGACTTCGTTTTTGACTTATTGTAGGGAAGAGGCCTAACTCAGTTGCTGGTACTGAAACCCTGAGCTCAGAAAATCCTCTTGTCTTGGCCTCCCACACTGCTGGGATTATAAGCTTGAGCCACCACACCCAGCCTAACAACTATTTTATTAATATCTATTTACCTTGACTAGGAAGAATTTCAATAATCTATATTTTCAAATGTTTTCATATAGTCACATACTATTTAAAAATTAATTACGTCTTTGAAAGTCCCCTTTTGGAACAATGAAGTTTAACTGTGGCTTAAATCCTCCAACAGCTTAAACTGTGTGTTTAGTCTTGAAAAGAGCTATTCTTATTTCCTGATCATTGGGTTTTCAGATCATTTTCTTATTCTTGATTGGTCTGAAGTTTTGGTTGGAGGAGCTTCATTAAGTTACAAATGCTTCCTTTGTATTTGGAAAGCCAATTAATAGCTTTCTGATTTTTAAATATTGCATTACTAAAGTAGCTTATGAAGAATACTTTTATTTTACATTCAGTCCCGTGTTTGGTGAATATTTACTTTGTACCTTACTTATGTCCACTT
>NW_007206121.1:0-963 GCF_000164805.1 Carlito syrichta | reverse complement strand
CAATAAATCAAAAAATCAGCCAGGTGTGGCAGTGCACGCCTGTAGTTCCAGCTACTGGGAAGGGTGAGGCAGAAGGAGCACCAGAGCCCAGCAGGTCGAGGCTGCTGTGGCAGGGAGCAGCCACTGCACTCCAGTCTGGGCGACAGAGTGGGACTCCAACTCAAAAACAAAAAAGAAAGAAATTTCAAATTCTATCAATACACATATATCATGATTAGATCAAATAAAACATAGTACTTTAAAGAATAAACCTCTGCAGACAGATATGGCAATTCATGAATCCTTTTTAAAAAATATTTATAAATCAGGCATTATGAAAATCATCCATGAAGAATGAAACTGTAGTAATTTTGTTTGCTTGCTTCTTTTTGTTTTTCATGTAGAGGAAGAGATAAAGGGTTTATTACCTCAGTGCAAACCTGCAGGCCAACAAGCAAAAACTGGCATAGTCACAATAAAGACCTAGTTGGGTACAGTTTTCAATTTAAGTTTCAGTCATTACCATTTGGGCTAATTTTGGAGATTTTGTACAGAATATTTTTGTGACAAATCACAATTTTGTAATCTCTCCTCCAAAGAAAAGAACAGAACACGCTTTCCTTATGTAAGCTTAATTTCTGAACTCTTAGTGATTTTATATGTTCATAGATTCTGTATCCCATTTCTTCTACCACCATTCAGGAACACTTTGAAATAATCAATGGCTTTATATTTTAATGTAATTAGTAGCACCATGGTTCCATGATTGGCCTATTACCTTCATACATTTGTCAATTATGTTGGAAGAAAAAAATATGCAAATAGACACACACACACATACATTCACACACACAACAAGAGGGTTTATCTCTGAAGCAGAGCTGAAAATTTTTTGGAACGCTTGACAAAGTATATCGTTTGAATTCAGATTTATGTCAAAGCCTCAATTATGTTTAGATAGAAAAAAGGAAATTTATTTGGATC
>NW_007206120.1:0-986 GCF_000164805.1 Carlito syrichta | reverse complement strand
TTATAAATCAGGCATTATGAAAATCATCCTTGAAGAATGAAACTGTTAGTAATTTTGTTTGCTTGCTTCTTTTTGTTTTCATGTAGAGGAAGAGATAAAGGGTTTATTACCTCAGTGCAAACCTGCAGGCCAACAAGCAAAAACTGGCATAGTCACAATAAAGACCTAGTTGGGTACAGTTTTTCAATTTAAGTTTTCAGTCATTACCATTTGGGCTAATTTTGGAGATTTTGTACAGAATATTTTTGTGACAAATCACAATTTTGTAATCTTTCCTCCAAAGAAAAGAACAGAACACGCTTTCCTTATGTAAGCTTAATTTCTGAACTCTTAGTGATTTTATATGTTCATAGATTCTGTATCCCATTTCTTCTACCACCATTCAGGAACACTTTGAAATAATCAATGGCTTTATATTTTAATGTAATTAGTAGCACCATGGTTCCATGATTGGCCTATTACCTTCATACATTTGTCAATTATGTTGGAAGAAAAAAATATGCAAATACACACACACACACACATTCACACACACAACAAGAGGGTTTATCTCTGAAGCAGAGCTGAAAATTTTTTGGAAACGCTTGACAAAGTATATCGTTTGAATTCAGATTTATGTCAAAGCCTCAAATTATGTTTAGATAGAAAAAAAGGAAATTTATTTGGATCTCAAATAGAAAAAGACCAGACTGTTTTAAGTTAGACTGTAAGAGAGCTAGGATTTTTCCTGTCATATTACGTGATTTCAAAAATTACACCTTTGGTTTAATTATTGGTGATTGTACTGTCATTGTCTTCTTTTGTGTATTTAACTATGTGCAGAATCAATTTTATGTAGATACTGAACAGTGTTAATCACATTAGTGATTTTCTAAGCCTGGAGATTTGAGACCAGCCTGGCAACTGGTAGAGACCTCATCTCTACAATGTATCAAAACAACTAGCCAGGCATGGTTGCGTGTATCTCTACTTGGAAGGCTGAGGTG
>NW_007206119.1:0-783 GCF_000164805.1 Carlito syrichta | reverse complement strand
GATTTTTATATGTTCATAGATTCTGTATCCCATTCCTTCTACCACCACTCAGGAACACTTGACATAATCAATGGCTTTATATTTTAATGTAATTAGTAGCACCATGGTTCCATGATTGGCCTATTACCTTCATACATTTGTCAATTATGTTGGAAGAAAAAAATATGCAAATACACACACACACATACATTCACACACACAACAAGAGGGTTTATCTCTGAAGCAGAGCTGAAAATTTTTTGGAAACGCTTGACAAAGTATATCGTTTGAATTCAGATTTATGTCAAAGCCTCAAATTATGTTTAGATAGAAAAAAAGGAAATTTATTTGGATCTCAAATAGAAAAAGACCAGACTGTTTTAAGTTAGACTGTAAGAGAGCTAGGATTTTTCCTGTCATATTACGTGATTTCAAAAATTACACCTTTGGTTTAATTATTGGTGATTGTACTGTCATTGTCTTCTTTTGTGTATTTAACTATGTGCAGAATCAATTTTATGTAGATACTGAACAGTGTTAATCACATTAGTGATTTTCTAAGCCTGGAGATTTGAGACCAGCCTGGCAACTGGTAGAGACCTCATCTCTACAATGTATCAAAACAACTAGCCAGGCATGGTTGCGTGTATCTCTACTTGGAAGGCTGAGGTGGAAGGCTCGTCTCTGCTTGGCAGTCTGAGGTTGCGGTGGCTGTGAGCCTGCAGCTGCACTCCAGCCTGGGTGACAGAGTGAGACTCCAACTCAAAAAAACCCAAAAAGTAGAATTAGTATGTGTTACCTTTA
>NW_007206118.1:0-722 GCF_000164805.1 Carlito syrichta | reverse complement strand
GACAATCCTCCTGTGTCTCCCCAGAAGGCAAGAATGACTCAAACCAGACAATCACACCTTAAAACAGACAAAGGTGAAATGCAAGCCAGGCTTGGGAAAGCTCCCAGCGCACATCTGAGCAGGCACACTGCTGGGATAGCTGCCAGGATGATTGGGGAGTGGCTGCTACCCCACAACAGGACCTCTTTAACCAGGGGCAGGGCCTGCCACCTTATGACCTGATTTCACTTTTCAGTGGCACAGAACACACCCTGCCACATTGCAAATCTGAGAAGCCATGGAGGCCCCATGAGGCCAAGGAAGAGGCCAATCCCTTTGATGAAAGACTGGGCCACGGCCACTGGAGTCAACACTGGGTTACAGGTTGGTGAGGACAGCTGGGCAGGGTGAGAATCCCAGTGACAGGACCTGAACAGGAACTTACCTCAGGCTTAATTGAGGAATGTTTTGGTAAAGCTACAGTGGACACCTGTCACATTGTGTGTTCAAAATCCATTTCCCAAACTTTGGGGCAGCATCTCAAGCTAGTCGAGGAGAACCTCCCTTCTCCATTTGTATTCTCTGGGGTGCTGGTTCTAGGCTGATCAACACCAAGCCCTTGACCCCACCAAACCCCAATGGCTCCTAGGCTCAAGTGCCAGCTCCACCGTAGATCAGGTATGTAATTCATCCTTGATAGCCATAAAGCCTCAGTTATCTCATCAGACAGAGTCCTCAGCCGA
>NW_007206117.1:0-693 GCF_000164805.1 Carlito syrichta | reverse complement strand
AATTCTGTTCTTTTAGTATTACAATAGTTGTTGAAAAGTTCGCTTAAGAGTGAAACCATGTGATATTCAGTATTATAAACTAAGTACATGCAAGGTGTTGTAAAGTTCATAATTTTATTTCTCTTTATGACTGTAATATTTCATTGGGTGTATGTACCACATTGTTATCTAGTCCCTTTTTGATGGGCAGCATAGTTAGTTCAATGTTTTTGCTACTGTTAAAAATGCTGCAACAAAAATAAGTGTTCAGGTATCTTTTTCATAAAGTCATATGAGTTGCTCCAGGTATATTTCCAGTAGGGGTACTGTGGGGTCATATGGAAGGTTGATGTTTAGATCTTTTGGTAATCATCACAATGTTTTCCACAGAATTTCTGGTAGTTTACACTCCCACCAACAGTGTATAAGTGTTCCCTTTTACCACATCTTCTCCAGCAACTGTTATTTTTTGAGATATGGTCATCCTGACTGTTGTTAGGTGGTATTTCAATTTAGTTTTAAGTTGCATTTCTTTATAACTAGTGAGGCTAGGCATTCTTTCATTTATCTGTTGACTACTCATACATCTTTTGTGAACTGTCTATTCATATCTTTTGCCCGCTTTGAAATGAGTCTGTTTCTTTCAGCACATTTGAGTTCCTTGTAGATCCTAGTTGTTAGGCCTTTGCCAGACATAAGGTTGGCAAATATTTT
>NW_007206116.1:0-797 GCF_000164805.1 Carlito syrichta | reverse complement strand
CCCAGCTGGGTTCGGTGGCTCACCCTGTAATCCCGTGCCTTTGGAGGCTGAGGTGGGTGGATTGCTGAGCCCGTGGGTTCGAGACCACCTGGGCAGGTGAGACCTCATCTCTACAATAAATCCAAAAAAATTCGTCGGGTGTGGTAGCATGCACCTGTAGTTCCAGCTACTTGGAAGGCTGAGGCGGAAGGATCACCGAAGCCCAACAGGTCAAGGCTGCGGTGGCCGGGAGCGGCCACTACAGTCCAGTCTGGGCGACAGAGTGAGACTCCAACTCAAAAAAGAAAGAAAGAAATGGAACCCCATCCCCTGTGGGTGTTTGAGCCATAATCCACAGCCCATTCATTCCACAATCCCTTCCTATTGTAGCTCTCTTCTATAAAGAGCAGTTTGGGGCTTCTAAAATCAGAACAGAAATTTATTTTTTCAGTTAATCACACAAATGAGCAAGGAGTAAGAAGAATTGGATAAGGAAATATGGCCCCTGCCCTGAAGAAACTGATAGTTGAATAGGGCCACAGACATTGCTGCATGCAGGATGGTTGTGTGCGTTCAGCTGGCCCTGCATTTCCCTGGGTTCTGCATCTATGAATTCAACCCACCACCGATCAAAAATATTTGTTGAAAATCATGTTTGTATGGAACACGTGCAGACTTTAAAAAAAACTCTCATTCCCTGAACAATACTGTATAACAGCTATTTGCATAGCATTTATACTGCATTAGGTATTGTAAGTACTCTAGAGGTGATTTAAAGTATATGGCAGATGCATGTAGGTTCTATGAAAATACTATGA
>NW_007206115.1:0-854 GCF_000164805.1 Carlito syrichta | reverse complement strand
AGTTCAAACATAATCAATCATGATATTTTAGGTTTAATAAGAATATAGTTAACTTTAGAAATCTCATTGTCTCCACTTTCTACTATGAAGTTTTGGCGTTAGTACATTTACAGTTTACATTTAGGTTTTAGAAGCTTTGCTGCTGCTAATCAGCTTTATATATTAGAATTAAGAATTGGAAAACTTTCATCGAAATTAGGATAGATATATAGGACTGTGGAATAGCCATTTTGTTAAGAGATTGTAGTCTATTGTTCCAAAAGGTGGCCCACCGTGAACCTTGGACTGGGCCACATCCTGTAGGGCCCAGTATGATCTTTGGACTGGGCCACATTCTTTAGAAAATTGGCTTAAGCTATAATTAAGAGCTTCTGTAGCATTGTGTAAGTAGTAAAGTTTAAGATAGTCATCATGGGTTTTGTGTGAGCTCTAGAAGTTATTAATTATCAGAGCATCATTAGGCTAGTAAGGATTGTTACACTGCTTTTGAAGAACATTAACTAGCAAAGGGAACAATGAGACAATCTTGGGGTTTGTTCCTCCTCACACCTAAGCATCTGGTGGGTGGGGGATGCTCCCCCTGCACCTGGCTTTGTGTTCACGTGAAAGACTTGTGAGATTGCCTGTGTAAAATTTGGGGATAAATACCTGCTGTAACTTTCAATAAACGGCTTCTGCTCACTTTACTGAACAGTTGTCCACTTTCTTTCTTTCTCTTTCTTCCTCTTTATATCTATCCTTCCATCTGTCTTTCTTTTAATATCTATCCCTACAGATTCGCCGATGCCACCACATCTTCCAAGGGACTCCCCAAAACTAGCAGGGGCTGGCCCCCTGCAAGACAAGGTCTCACT
>NW_007206114.1:0-788 GCF_000164805.1 Carlito syrichta | reverse complement strand
AAAAGCAGATATAGGCAGCAAAAAGCGGCAAGTGTCGGGGTGCTGTCGAGAGAGAGCGGTCAGCTTCACGGGACACCGGAGGCTGACATCCCGTCCGCGAGGTTCACGTAGTGAATTATTGTAACAGGGGCCCTCCCACCTCTTCCCCCGGGGAAGCCTGTCACTCACCTTAGGGGACACCCGGAGGTCGCCTCCATCGGCTGCCTGGCGATGTCTCGGTGTCTCACATCAAGGCTCAGGTGGAATCTGCCGCATGTGTTTCCATCCCGGGCGCCCACATCGCGGGACTCTGTGAAGCAGCCCTGAAGCGCAAGCTGGACTTCAAGTCTGTGACTCACCCTCCCTCAGCTGATTTGGGGATAGGGCCGGTGATGAAACACGCACTCACAAGCACACATCACCTTCTCACACACGCGCATATCCCCAGAACAATGAATTTTGTAGTAGAACATAAATGCCGTATCTTGGGAAATATTTTCACTTCACAATTTGAAACGATAACTCGTTCAATCTTCAATGATTAACCCTTAGGTTAAATGTGCAGCTTTTTTTCCTCACAACATCGAAAATTATAGGCCACCCAATCTTTAGTAGGATTTGGGAATCATGAGAGCTGTGAAGAAGAGCGTACAATACTCGGAAAAACAAAATAAAATACACCAGAACGAAACAGAAACGCCTCACACCAGAAAAACAGGGACAATCACAGCAGGCCTGAAGAGAGTCTGTGGGCTCCTCGGGAAGGCAATGAATATATCATACTCACCTGTCCTACGATTATAGTACGA
>NW_007206113.1:0-894 GCF_000164805.1 Carlito syrichta | reverse complement strand
GGCCTAGTATTCGATTGAGAAAAGGCTGGCTATAAAAAACAACATTCCCTATTTTAAAATATCGAAAAGAGTGGAATGAGAATACTCTTTGCATAAAGAAATAATAAATGCTTGAGGTGATACACATCCCAATTGAACTGATTTGATGATTAATCCTTGTATGCTTGTATCCAACATCACATGTGCCCCATAAATTTATAAATCTATCATATAATTCATGTACCCATAAATATAAAAAAATTAAAAATTGAGATCTATATCAAATTCAATGTAGTCTAATCAATTAAACAGTATTTAGTCATTATTTAATAGTTTGGGGGTATTTTTTAATTCTGCATTCTCAGGCTCTTAAAAATTATTTGTCCTTTAAATGTATTGAAAAATTTAATCAGTTATATTGAGAGATATCTGACAGGATGTTTCTTCAATTTTTTTTTTTTTGAGTTGGAGTCTCACTTTGTCGTCCAGACTGGAGTGCAGTGGCCACTCCCGGCCAACGCAGCCTCGACCTGCTGGGCTCCAGCGATCCTTCCTCCTCAGCCTTCCGAGTAGCCGGAATTACAGGTGCGCGCTATAATGCCTGGCTAATTTTTTGATTTTATTGTAGAGATGAGAACTCGCCTGCCCAGGCGGGTCTCGAATCCGCGGGCTCAGGCAATCCACTCACCTCAGCCTCCCAATGGCGCGGGATTACAGGCTAAGCCATCGAGTCCGGCTGTTTTGTCAATTTTAATTGAACAATTTGGATTGTCACAAATGCATACAATGATGTAACCACTAGAGAGACCATAATATATGATGTTCTAGCACCCTACATTCCTATCGCAGTCCATTTCTTCTTTCTAACTTTGGCTTCTGATATTCACTGATCTGTTTTGTGTCTTAATGATTTAG
>NW_007206112.1:0-649 GCF_000164805.1 Carlito syrichta | reverse complement strand
GGCATCCTTAGTGAACTTACCACTTAAGAATCATTTTGTGGGCCAGGCTCAGTGGCTCAGCCTGTAATCCCAGCACTTTGGGAGGCCGAGGCGAGTGAATTGCCTGAGTCCGTGGGCTTGAGACCCACCCAGGCATCTTGGCGAGACTTCGCCTCTTTAATAAATAAAAAAAACTAGACGGGCATATTAGGACGCGCCCGTAGTTCTAGTTACTTGGAAGGCGGAGGTGGAAAGAATGCTGGACCCAAAAGGTCAAGGCTGTGATGACTGAGAGCATAGGACTGCATCCAGTCTGGGTGACAGAGTGAGAATCCAACTCAAAAAAAAAAAAAAGAAGAAGAAGAATCATTTATGTTGTAATGAGCATTATTAGTTCCTTTTTTCCTTAACTGCTGAGTACTATTTTATCATATGATACAGGTTGGATTCAGTGACTTATGACTACAACTCTAATATTACGGGAGGTTTATCTAGGAGAATTGCTTAAGCGCAGGAGTTTGAGACCAGCCTGATAAGCATAGCAAGATCCCATGCCTGGAACACACTGGCACCGCTAGCTGTTCAGGAAGCTGAGAAAGGAGGATCATTGAGCCCAAGAATCGAGAATGAAACCACGTCTGCAAGCCAGCCTGGACACCAAAATGAGACC
>NW_007206111.1:0-777 GCF_000164805.1 Carlito syrichta | reverse complement strand
GAATGATTAACCTAATCTGCAGGAAGGCTGTACATGGAATAAAGTTAAGCACATTTGTACTGAGCAACCAGATCTGTCAGTCCCACTTAAAGGTGACTTGGTGGATCATACCTTAACAGAAGCTGAAGGCTCAGGAATAATCATTGGCTTTTATTACTATTTCAAATGAATGTTTATTTTTTGCATTTGGCAGGGGCCTCTGAGAGTTCTTGTTATACATACTATGTGTGGAGTGTGTTGTTTTTTTGTTTGTTTGTTTGTTTGTTTTTATTTTTTATTTATTTGTTTTTTTGAGTTGGAGTCTTACTTTGTCGCCCAGACTGGAGTGCAGTGGCCACTCCCAGCCACCGCAGCCTCGACCTGCTGGGCTCTGGCGATCCTTCTGCCTCAGCCTTCCGAATAGCCACAATTACAGGTGCACACTACCACGCCCAGCTGATTTTTGATTTATTGTAGAGATGAGGTCTCGCCAAGTTGCCCAGGTGGGTCTCGAACCCGCGGGCTCAGGCAATCCACTCACCTCAGTCTCCCAAGGCGTGGGATTACAGGCTGAGCCACCGAGCCCGGCTTGGAGTGTGTTTTTAAACTCAATACAAAACACTTCCAGGGCTTTGTTTTCCTGGTGGTGGTGGAGGTAGCCCCCCAGGAAATGGGTCAGGTGGAACTTTGTCGGGTCAGGTGGAACTTTGTTGGGTTAGCCAGTCACTTTGCTCTGTAGAGTGTTGGAGCTCTGCTGTCCTAGAGTCAGAAGAGGAAGGCTGAGTGCTCCTATGCTGG
>NW_007206110.1:0-794 GCF_000164805.1 Carlito syrichta | reverse complement strand
GGCTGTACATGGAATAAAGTTAAGCACATTTGTACTGAGCAACCAGATCTGTCAGTCCACTTAAAGGTGACTTGGTGGATCATACCCTTAACAGAAGCTGAAGGCTCAGGAATAATCATTGTCTTTTATTACTATTTCAAATGAATGTTTATTTTTTGCATTTGGCAGGGGCCTCTGAGAGTTCTTGTTATACACACTATGTGTGGAGTGTGTTGTTTTTTTGTTTGCTTGTTTGTTTGTTTTTATTTTTTATTTATTTGTTTTTTTGAGTTGGAGTCTTACTTTGTCGCCCAGACTGGAGTGCAGTGGCCACTCCCAGCCACCGCAGCCTCGACCTGCTGGGCTCTGGCGATCCTTCTGCCTCAGCCTTTCGAATAGCCACAATTACAGGTGCACACTACCACGCCCAGCTGATTTTTGATTTATTGTAGAGATGAGGTCTCGCCAAGTTGCCCAGGTGGGTCTCGAACCCGCGGGCTCAGGCAATCCACTCACCTCAGTCTCCCAAGGCGTGGGATTACAGGCTGAGCCACCGAGCCCGGCTTGGAGTGTGTTTTTAAACTCAATACAAAACACTTCCAGGGCTTTGTTTTCCTGGTGGTGGTGGAGGTAGCCCCCCAGGAAATGGGTCAGGTGGAACTTTGTCGGGTCAGGTGGAACTTTGTCGGGTTAGCCAGTCACTCTGCTCTGTAGAGTGTTGGAGCTCTGCTGTCCTAGAGTCAGAAGAGGAAGGCTGAGTGCTCCTATGCTGGGGAAAGGGGCAGTTCCTAGCCTCTCCTTCTAGCTTTCCCCTT
>NW_007206109.1:0-689 GCF_000164805.1 Carlito syrichta | reverse complement strand
TGCCCAGCCAAGGATATGATTGACAGAGTGAAGAAGCAACTACAAATAGGGAGAATTTATCTGTAAACCATATATCTGATAAGCAGTTCATGTCCAAAATATATAAGAAACTCAAGCAACCCAATAGCAAGAAAACAGCCAGTTTAAAAATCAGGCAAAAATATTTGAATAAACATTTCTCAAAGGAAGAGACATACAAACGGCCAACAGATCTATTAAAATGTCTTTAATATCACTCATCCTCAAGGAAATACAAATTAAAACCACAATGAGTTATACTCTCATACCTGGTAGGATGACTGTTATCAAAAAGATGGAAGATAGTGCTGTTGAGGGTGTGGAGAAAGGGAACCCTTGCACACTGTGGGTGGGAATGTTAATTAGTACAGCCATTGTGGATTACTGTAGAAGTTTCTTCAAAAAACGATAAATAGCCCTATTGTGTGACCTGGCACCTCACTGCTGGGTATATTTTCATAGGAAATATGATCAGTACGTTGAAGATTTATGCAATCCTATATCCCCTGTAGCACTAATCACAGGAGTCAAGCTGTAGAATCAACATAAACATTCATCAATCCATGAGTGGATAAAGAAAATGGGGCAGATATATACAACAGAGTACTATTTTTCCATACCCAAGAGTGAAATACTGCCATTGGTAAAAATAGGGATGAACTTGCAGTAGT
>NW_007206108.1:0-684 GCF_000164805.1 Carlito syrichta | reverse complement strand
TTTTTGCAATGACATTTTAAGAAGAATGAATCTACACTTGGTGTGTACACCAAATCTCAGCTTCACCACAGGGTGGGTGATAATGTATGAGTGCACCCAACTACCACAGACCATGGGTACCATGAATGGGGAGGGGTCAGGGATTCTCTAAAGTCAAGAAAAGGCTAGAGGTACCATAGTTTCACCAAAGCGTGTAGTGAGCTAGATTCCTTAAAGAACTCTCAGGTACAAGCCAGGCAGGGTGGCTCACACCTGTAATCCCAGCACTTTGGGAAGTGGAGGTGAGAGGATTGCCTGAGCTCAGGGGTTCGAGACCAGCCTGTGCAACTTGGCAAGACCTCATCTCTACAATAAAGTAAAAAATTAGCCAGGTGTCATGGCATATGCCTATAGTTCCAGCTACTTGGAAGACTGAGGCAGAAGGATCACCTGAGTACAGAAGGTGGAGTTTATGGTGACGGTGAACATGTCACTGTACTTCAGCCTGGGTGACAAAGTGAGACTCCGACTTAAAAAAAGAAAGAACTCTCAGGTACAGTACCTCATTTAATCCTCACAACAACTGGATGAGATGTCAGGCATGCATCTCTTATTGCTGTTTTATATATTACAAAAATGAGGCCTGAAAAATTTAAGGGACTTTCATTTAATGCCCAAGACTGATTCAACAGAGCATGAACAAGA
>NW_007206107.1:0-574 GCF_000164805.1 Carlito syrichta | reverse complement strand
CATGAATGGGGAGGGGTCAGAGATTCTCTAAAGTCAAGAAAAGGCTAGAGGTACCATAGTTTCACCAAAGCGTGTAGTGAGCTAGATTCCTTAAAGAACTCTCAGGTACAAGCCAGGCAGGGTGGCTCACACCTGTAATCCCAGCACTTTGGGAAGTGGAGGTGAGAGGATTGCCTGAGCTCAGGGGTTCGAGACCAGCCTGTGCAACTTGGCAAGACCTCATCTCTACAATAAACTAAAAAATTAGCCAGGTGTCATGGCATAGGCCTATAGTTCCAGCTACTTGGAAGACTGAGGCAGAAGGATCACCTGAGTACAGAAGGTGGAGTTTATGGTGACGGTGAACATGTCACTGTACTTCAGCCTGGGTGACAAAGTGAGACTCCGACTTAAAAAAAGAAAGAACTCTCAGGTACAGTACCTCATTTAATCCTCACAACAACTGGATGAGATGTCAGGCATGCATCTCTTATTGCTGTTTTATATATTACAAAAATGAGGCCTGAAAAATTTAAGGGACTTTCATTTAATGCCCAAGACTGATTCAACAGAGCATGAACAAGAACCCCAAACA
>NW_007206106.1:0-750 GCF_000164805.1 Carlito syrichta | reverse complement strand
AACCAGTGACATGAAAGACCTTTACAATGAAAATTTCAAAACACTGCTCAAAGAAAATCAAAACAGACATGAACAAAGTGGAAAAAAATATCCCATGCTCAGGATTGGAAGAATCAACATTGTGAAGATGTCCATTTTACCTAAGGCAAATATACAAAATTCAATGCAATACCCATTAAATACCAACAACATTTTTCTCAGACCTAGAAAAAAACAACACAGGAATTCATATGGAAACACAAACATCCAAGAATAGCCAGAACAATCCTCAGCAAAAAAAAAACAAAGCAGGTGGTATCACAATACCAGATTTCAAACTTTACTATAAAGCTACAATCATCAAAACAGCTTGGTATTGGTACAGGAACAGGCATATAGATCAATGGAACAGAATTGAGATTCCAGAAGCAAAACATCAATTTCTCAACCAACTCATGTTAGACAAAGCCTCCATCACCTACCACTGGGGAGAGGAGAACCTATTCAGTAAATAAGAAAACTGGCTGACCACATGCAGAGGATTGAAACAGGACCCCTGTCTCTCCCTATATGCAAAAATTAACTCTAAATGGATCAGAGACCTAAATGTAAAACTTCAAACCATAAGAACTTTAGAAAATGAAGGACATTCCCTCATGGAAATTGGAACTGGCATCCAATTCCTGAACAAATCCCAAACCCACAGGCCATAAGAGATAAGATAGACAAGTGGGACCTCATTAAACTGACAAGCTTCTGCAAAGCCAAAGA
>NW_007206105.1:0-767 GCF_000164805.1 Carlito syrichta | reverse complement strand
CCAGAGTACAGGGAAAAGAATAAAATAACATGATCACCCCAAAACCAAAGAAAGACAAAAAAAAAAGAAAAAACCAGTGGAAGAACAACAACTCAATAAGAACTCCATGATAGGGACGAACTCTCACATTTCAATAATTAGTCTGAATGTGAATGAACTAAACACACCACTGAAAAGACATAGAATGACAAAATGGATAAAATATCACCAGGCAACAATATACTGCCTTCAAGAGACCCATCTCACTAGAAAGGACATACAGAGACTCAAAGTAAGAGGATGGGAAACAAATTTTCAGGCGAATGGAACACAAAAGAAAGGAGGAGTCACGATCCTAATTTCAGACAAAATACCATTTAAGCTATCAAAAATTTAAAAAGATACAGAGGGCCACTACATAATGATAAAAGGTTCACTCCATCAACAAGAAATATCTATCCTAAACATATATGCATCCAACATAGGTGCGCCAACATTCATAAAGCAACTTCTAGGAAAACTAAAGAAAGACATTGACTCTAACACCATAATAACTGGGGACTTTAATACACCACTCACAACCTTAGACAGATCATCAGGACAAAAAATCAGCAAGGAGATCCGGAACCTCAATGAGACTCTGGACCTAACGGACTTAATTGATACCTATAGAACACTCCATCCAAAGACCACACAATATACATTCTACTCATCAGCACATGGAACATATTCTAAGATCAACCACATAATTGGACACAAATCAAGAATAAGCAAATTTAAAAGGACTG
>NW_007206104.1:0-1412 GCF_000164805.1 Carlito syrichta | reverse complement strand
TGGCCCGGAGCGGTCACTGCATTCTCCAGTCTGGGTGAAAAGGGTGAGACTCCAATTCAAAAAAATAGAAAAAAAAAGAAAAAAAATGTTTCTCAGCCTCTAAGAATACATAGTGAATTCCAATTTTAGAAACATTGTATTAAGAATTAAACATAGTCTCTGTAACTAGTTAACATCAGAACTCATAAACATATTTTCAAAATCAGATGTGAAATTACATGATAAGAATCAGTGGAGGCTGGGATCGGTGGCTCAGCCTGTAATCCCGTGCCTTGGGAGGCCGAGGTGAGTGAATTGCCTGAGCCTGCGGGTTCGTGACCTGTCTGGGCAACTTGGTGAGACCTCATCTCTACAATAAACCAAAAATTAGCCGGGCGTGGTAGCGTGCACCTCTAGTTCCAGCTACTTGGAAGGCTGAGGCGGAAGGATCGCTGGAGACTAGCAGGTCAAGTCTACAGTGGCACTCCAGTCTGGGTGACAGAGTGAGACTCCAACTCAAAAAAAAAAAAAAAGAACCAGTGGTAAAAATTATCAACAAAATTATCAGAATATAGTCATATTTATATCGTATTCTAAGCAAGATATCCTGTAACATTCTCAGGCTTCCAAGAACATGATCATACATCCTCAAGTGTCCACAGCCTATAGTTTGAGAAATCTTGACCTAAATCAACCGTATTCCTTTTATAGATGAATGTTTGTCACCAGAGTTCTTGTGACTTACCCAGTTTATAAAGACAGTAAGTTATCGGATATCTGGGACTAGGACTGGAGTCTTGAATAAATGCTAAGTGTGTTCATGTGTATTCTTTATTCAAATTTCCCTACTCTCCAAGAGGAAGATAGACATTTTGGATTCCTTAGAACCTGTTCTCTGTCATGGTAAAATTATTCAACCAGCCTACCACAAAATTAATGAAGACGATACCATAATATGTGTATGGGTAATTTGAATTTTGCTTTATTAATACGAGCATGAATTTGAAAATGTACCCACGTGCTTTGCTTATTTCAGATTTTATTTGCACAAATAGAAAATGCAGAAATGGAATTTTAAAATTTAATGAGCACGATAGCCTCAAGTGTTTGCCTTTTGTGACTTTTATCTATCGGTAAGGAAGATTTAAAAAAAGAAAACTTGACGCCTGCATGTTTTTCTTTTTCAGTAGTTTGCATATAATTTTGAGTAGTCTGAGTGATAAAATCTACGTCCAGTGAGTCTTTTGTGCACATATTCAGCTAAATGCAATGCACTGTAGTGAGAATCTCTAGGGAAGGCCTCATTACATATTGTTAAAGGAGACCTGTGTCAGATTACCAGTGCCTTGAGCTGTGTAAACTGAAATCACCTAAGCATGAAGTGCAGTTTCTTTCACCACTCGCAATGATTTATATTTCTGTATTTTTGTTGT
>NW_007206103.1:0-674 GCF_000164805.1 Carlito syrichta | reverse complement strand
ACAAAAAATCAATGAAACAAAAAGCTGGTTCTTCGAAAGGGTAAACAAGATTGATGGTCCCCTAGCTAGACTGACCAAGAAAAAACGAGAAAAAAACCAAATAAGCATAATCAGAAACACAAAAGATGAAGTCACATCTGACCCTGAAGAAATACAAAAGATCATTAGAGACTACTACGTACACTTGTATGGAAACAAACTTGAAAACCAGAAGGAAATGGAAGACTTTCTGACATCACACAACCTACCTAGGTTGGAACAAGAAGAAATTGAGACCCTAAATAAACCAATAACAATCAAGGAAATCGACCATGTAATAAGAAAACTTTCTACAAAAAAAAACCCTGCACCAGATGGCTTTCCAGCAGAATTCTACAAGACATTTAAGGAGGAGCTGATACCAATCCTACTGAAGGTATTCCAGGCGATTGAAAAAGATGGAACACTCCCCAAATCATTTTACGAAGCCAACATCACATTGATACCCAAGCCAGGTAAAGATCCAACAAAGAAAGAGAACTACAGGCCAATATCTTTGATGAACATAGATGCTAAAATTCTCAACAAGATCCTAGCAAACCGGATTCAGCAATACATCTCAAAAATCATCCATCATGACCAAGTAGGCTTCATTCCTGGGATGCAAGGCTGGTTCAATATTCATAAAACCATAA
>NW_007206102.1:0-820 GCF_000164805.1 Carlito syrichta | reverse complement strand
AGGAAATGGAGACTTTCTGACATCAAACACCTACGTAGGTGGAACAAGAAGATTGAGACCCTTAAATAAACCAATAACAATCAAGGAAATTGACCACGTAATAAGAAACTTCCTACAAAAAAAAGCCCTGATCCAGATGGCTTTCCAGCAGAATTCTACAAGACATTTAAGGAGGAGCTGATACCAATCCTACTGAAGGTATTCCAGGCGATTGAAAAAGATGGAACTCTCCCCAAATCATTTTACGAAGCCAACATCACATTGATACCCAAGCCAGGTAAAGATCCAACAAAGAAAGAGAACTACAGGCCAATATCTTTGATGAACATAGATGCTAAAATTCTCAACAAGATCCTAGCAAACCGCATTCAGCAATACATCTCAAAAATCATCCATCATGATCAAGTAGGCTTCATTCCTGGCATGCAAGGCTGGTTCAATATTCGGAAAACCATAAATGTAATTAAATACATCAACAGATGTCAAAACAAAAACCACATGATCATATCACTAGATGCAGAAAAAGCTTTTGATAAAATCCAGCACCCCTTCTTGATAAAAACCCTTGAACATCTAGGCATACGGGGAACATACCTCAAAATAGTAAAAGCCATCTATAAGAAACCCACAGCCAGCATACTCCTAAATGGACAAAAATTGGAACCAATTCCCCTGAAAACTGGAACTAGACAAGGATGCCCAAACTCTCCCCTCCTGTTCAACATAGTATTGGAAGTCCTGGCTAAAGCAATCAGAGAAGAGGAGGCAATCAGAGGTATTCAAATAGGAAAAGAGGAAGTCAAGTTACTCTCTATGCAGA
>NW_007206101.1:0-678 GCF_000164805.1 Carlito syrichta | reverse complement strand
TTGGGAACACCCTAAGAACCTTAGTTCACACTGACTGGAATGCAAAGGGTGACTAGCGGCCCTGACTTGCTGGGATGGAGGAGTTTGAGGGCTCAGAACTTTCAGTACCAAATCTGAAAAATCCCCAACAAGCCAGAGTCTCCTGGTGCCCCTCATGACTGCTTTATCTCAGATGTGACCTAGTGTAAAGGGAGATGGAATGGGGCCTGGTTGTCCCACACCATAGCTCTTCACCTCACAATTCATGGTGGTCTGCACAGACATTGTCAATACAGTCCATGCCAGAAACCAGTCCCAGGGAGGGGTCAACCTTCCCACAAAGCCATGTGCTGGCAGAGAGCTGGTAGACACACCCCTGGCTGTCAGCACTCTACAGATAAATGAGCAGGAGGCTCTTGCTGGAACTCCATCCCCTACAGTGGCCTTGCCACTCCCTAAGAAGGCATCCTGAAGTTCTCCAGCTGGCAGAAGAGGGGCCCACCTGCCAGACAGACCAGCATTGCTTGGGAGAGTTGTGTCTATAACTTTTCTTCTCCACAGTGCTCCATGTTACAAGAGATGGGTCCCAGGAGACCACCACTTTGGTACAAGGGGAGGCTGGACCACATGCCACGTGGTATCAGGATGTATGACGTTGCTGCCTCCTGGGATGAGTCCAGTCCAGTCCACCCCACAGGC
>NW_007206100.1:0-1402 GCF_000164805.1 Carlito syrichta | reverse complement strand
GATGGAGGAGTTAGAGGGCTCAGAACTTCAGTACCAAAATCTGAAAAATCCCCAACAAGCCAGAGTCTCCTGGTGCCCCTCATGACTGCTTTATCTCAGATGTGACCTAGTGTAAAGGGAGATGGATTGGGGCCTGGTTGTCCCACACCATAGCTCTTCACCTCACAGTTCATGGTGGTCTGCACAGACATTGTCAATACAGTCCATGCCAGAAACCAGTCCCAGGGAGGGGTCAACCTTCCCACAAAGCCATGTGCTGGCAGAGAGCTGGTAGACACACCCCTGGCTGTCAGCACTCTACAGATAAATGAGCAGGAGGCTCTTGCTGGAACTCCATCCCCTACAGTGGCCTTGCCACTCCCTAAGAAGGCATCCTGAAGTTCTCCAGCTGGCAGAAGAGGGGCCCACCTGCCAGACAGACCAGCATTGCTTGGGAGAGTTGTGTCTATAACTTTTCTTCTCCACAGTGCTCCATGTTACAAGAGATGGGTCCCAGGAGACCACCACTTTGGTACAAGGGGAGGCTGGACCACATGCCACGTGGTATCAGGATGTATGAAGTTGCTGCCTCCTGGGATGAGTCCAGTCCAGTCCACCCCACAGGCCCCAGAGAAAGGGCACACCCACCCTTAGGAGAGTAGGGCGGGATAACCCTGTTAAAGGCACATATATGAAGAGGATAAAAGTCTGTGATCCACAATTGAAAACACACAACCCCCCTGTTTCTTGCTATATCATAGACACATCACTTACTTTGTCTTCCACATTGCCTCTGAGCCTATGGTCACCAATCTCTGAAGGGCACTTGGCCTCCAGCTACTCAGAGGATAATGTGGGGAAGTTTGGCTGCCATTTCCATTGCACTGGATTGGCTTCAAGTCAACAGAGAGAATTTGAGGCAAAGGCACAGGGTGTGTTGGAGAAAGAAGAGGTAAATAAGCATCTGGTTCATCAAGGGCCGAGGACATGCAGTGCTTGAAGAGGCCCAGCCCTATGCACCTGACCAACAGTGCTATTATGGTTAATTGGAAGATGATGCCATCACAAAACTCCAGTAGTGTCAATGAGGCGTCCTCTCAATAGAAATCCAATCTGATGATATATTTTTGAGAGGTCCTACTCCTTAAGATTGTTTATCAGAGCTAAGAAATAAAATAAAATAGCAAAAAAGCAAAATGACCTGGACGTGAACCTCAACTTGGCCATTTGGTTGCTGCGTGCCTGTAGAGGAGAAGCTTAGCCTGGAAAGAATGTCTATCTTCTCATCTGCTAAACTGGCATCGTGCTGGATCCCTCCTACCATGGTTGGGGCTAATTAGACAAGACAGACAACATGAACTGGCAGACTCAGAAAGAGTAAAGAACCCATGCTAAATGTATCCTAACAACACACAGGAACTTT
>NW_007206099.1:0-764 GCF_000164805.1 Carlito syrichta | reverse complement strand
GGAGTTGGAAACACTTTAATTAAATGCAAGCAAAGATAAAAGACATGTAAGGTACGGGGAGCAGGAAGAAATGATTCCCCAAAGAGTCCTTTTTGATTAGCTGAGACTGACTTAGCCCAGCTTTGAGGAGCACCCAGGTTCACACACCTTTCATGACTGGGGAGCCATTGCCTGCAACCACCACGAATAAATTAACAATTTAAATTCCATTCTTGATATTTTTTCCCATTTGAAATGTGACTCGCAAAACTTTATAAAATATAAAAGGGTGATCAGAGTTCAATAGCAGTGAGTCATTTCACAGAGAAGCTTGCTTGCCTCTGTACTCGCAAATGTCAGCCTCATGAGGGGCAGAAGAAGAGCAAATGAAAAGATTTGAATCAGCTGCAACCGGCACACTTATTCCCAGAGTAGAATTCATTGAAGAAAAGTGCCCGATCGCGACACTTGCTTCATTATAATAATAAGTTTGTGAGCGCCTGAGCCTGCGGGTTCGAGACCCGCCTAGGCAGAAGACCTCATCTCTACGATACATCCAAAAATCAGCCAGGTGTGGTAGTGCATGCCTGTAACTCCAACTACTTGGAAGGCTGAGGCGGAAGGGTTGCCAGAGCCCAGCAGTTAGAGGCTGCGGTGGCCGGGAGCGGCCGCTGCACTCCAGTCTGGGTGACAGAGTGAGACTCCAACTCAAAAAGAAAAGTGTTGGTGACCACACATTCTTCGACTCTCATGTATTATACATTGACATGAGACCAAACAGATCC
>NW_007206098.1:0-761 GCF_000164805.1 Carlito syrichta | reverse complement strand
TTCATGATTGGGGAGCCATTGCTTGCATCCACCACGAATAAATTAACAATTAAATTCCATTCTGATATTTTTTCCCATTTGAAATGTGACTCGCAAAACTTTATAAATATAAAAGGGTGATCAGAGTTCAATAGCAGTGAGTCATTTCACAGAGAAGCTTGCTTGCCTCTGTACTCGCAAATGTCAGCCTCATGAGGGGCAGAAGAAGAGCAAATGAAAAGATTTGAATCAGCTGCAACCGGCACACTTATTCCCAGAGTAGAATTCATTGAAGACAAGTGCCCGATCGCGACACTTGCTTCATTATAATAATAAGTTTGTGAGCGCCTGAGCCTGCGGGTTCGAGACCCGCCTAGGCAGAAGACCTCATCTCTACGATACATCCAAAAATCAGCCAGGTGTGGTAGTGCATGCCTGTAACTCCAACTACTTGGAAGGTTGAGGCGGAAGGGTTGCCAGAGCCCAGCAGTTAGAGGCTGCGGTGGCCGGGAGCGGCCGCTGCACTCCAGTCTGGGTGACAGAGTGAGACTCCAACTCAAAAAGAAAAGTGTTGGTGACCACAGATTCTTCGACTCTCATGTATTATACGTTGACATGAGACCAAACAGATCCTCAGACAAGGTTTTACTGGGAATTTGTTCAAAGGAGAAAACACGGGAGGAAGATTTGAGAGCTGGCTCCCTGAAGGGGGCTGCCCAGCGCCTTTTATTATGGAAGGAGAGGGGTGAAGCATCAAGAAGGTGTGTGTCAGCAGGAATAGA
>NW_007206097.1:0-887 GCF_000164805.1 Carlito syrichta | reverse complement strand
TCTCTGAATCTAGATAAAGCACATGAAAATTGCTCCTGTCCACAGGAGATTTTACTCCTTGTCAAAGGAACAATAGGCAGCATTTATAAAAATATGATCTTTGTGCACATTGCTAGGTTACTTCATTTTAAGTCTTTTTTCTTTACAATGCAAAATGATTTTTAAATACCAAGAGAGATAAGCAATAAGGAGTAGTGAAAATGGGAAGCTGATAGTGTCATTAAGGCATTGACTATAGTAATAAATATATTAGATTACATGAAGATAAAAGATATTTGAATACTAGCCAAGAAAGGGCTCCAGTCAGCCACAAACTACAGTGAGACACTGCCAGTTTTAAAATCTCCTTTTCGTTTTTCTGAGTTTCTCAAAGTGGGCAATTTAGTGCTGACCCTTAAAATGTTTTTTGCTGAGTGAAATAATTTCCCCCGAATTATGAACACACGTTCTGTTCTTGTTTCTTATTATTTTTTTTGAGTTGGAGTCTCACTCTTTCACCCAGACTGGCGTGCAGTGTCCGCTTCTGACCACCGCAGCCTCGACCTGCTGGACTCCGACGATTCTTCCGCCTCAACCTTCCGAGTAGCCGGAATTACAGGTGCGCGCTACCACGCCCGGCTAATTTTTTGATTTATTGTAGAGATGAGGTCTCGCCTGCCCAGGCAGGTCTCGAACCCGTGGGCTCAGGCAATCCACTCACCTCAGCCTCCCAAAGGCAAGGGATTACAGGCTAAGCCACCGAGCCCTGCTTCTGCTCTTATTGATGGTGTGCTTCGTTGTACCCCTCCCTGTGTCATGTCTGACCCGGATTACAGCAGCTTGGCTGTGCATCTCTAGAGACACTTTGGGATTTCTTGTAAACAGACTCTTGAGAGTTTACCTGGGGA
>NW_007206096.1:0-796 GCF_000164805.1 Carlito syrichta | reverse complement strand
CCAGGCGATTGAAAAAGATGGAACTCTCCCCAAATCATTCTATGAAGCCAACATTACATTGATACCCAAGCCAGGTAAAGATCCAACAAAGAAAGAGAACTACAGGCCAATATCTTTGATGAACATAGATGCTAAAATCCTCAACAAAATCCTAGCAAACCGGATTCAGCAATACATCTCAAAAATCATCCACCATGACCAAGTAGGCTTCATTCCTGGCATGCAAGGCTGGTTCAACGTTGGTAAAACCATAAATGTAATTAAATACATCAACAGATGTCAAAACAAAAACCACATGATCATATCATTAGATGTAGAAAAAGCTTTTGATAAAATCCAGCACCCCTTCTTGATAAAAACCCTTGAACATCTAGGCATACAGGGAACATACCTCAAAATAGTAAAAGCCATCTACGAGAAACCCACAGCCAGCATACTCCTAAATGGACAAAAATTGGAACCAATTCCCCTGAAAACTGGAACTAGACAAGGATGCCCACTCTCTCCCCTCCTGTTCAACATAGTATTGGAAGTCCTGGCTAGAGCAATCAGAGAAGAGGAGGCAATCAGAGGTATTCAAATAGGAAAAGAGGCAGTCAAGTTATCTCTCTATGCAGATGATATGATGGTGTACCTCGAAAACCCAAGAGAATCTGTCAAAGGCCTCCTTACATTGATAAAGGCCTTTGGCAAAGTCTCAGATACAAAATAAATGTACAAAGACAATCGCATTTCTCTACACCAATAATAAACAACAGAAACCCAAATAAAAAAACACAATTCCATTCACAATAGC
>NW_007206095.1:0-667 GCF_000164805.1 Carlito syrichta | reverse complement strand
TAAAGGAGAAGAACCGACTCAAGCTTCAGGAAGTAGCTGTGAGGACAGGGTGGCAGAAAATGACAGAAAATCTGAATATGGAACCGATGCAGCAGCTCGGTTTCTTGCCTTGAAGTGACAACAACCAGAGAGGGAGTCGGGTGCGGACGGAGGAGCTGGGCACTCAGAACAGACACTGGCACTAGTGGAGGAGGGTGATCTGAGCATTTGGGGTGTTGTGGAACACAGGGCCAGAGGAACCAACCGGCTTTTATCCATTGTGTTTTACAAGGTCTTCACTGGTAGGCTTTTATCTGTTTGTGGCCAGAAGACCTGCCTGACTGTGAGTGGTGTCGAGAATGAGCAACCGGGCTGGAAACAGAAGGAAGGGCCTTGAGCCCCAGGCACAGGACTCCGCAGCCCCCTAGAACCCCAGACCGAGCAAAGAGTTGCCTAGTGCCTGCTGAGAGCCCGCAACTCATTTTCAGGGCTGTTGCACCGAGGCACAGAGTTGGGAGGAAGACCCCAGAGATGAAGACAAAGTTACCCTGGAGAGTGTGTGATCTCACGGGAGATAGCACGTAGGAAATATGGTGGGCCAGGAAGCAGCGACTAATGGACATTAGCGCTAAGGACCAAGTGCCGCTACTGGAGGCCATGCGAAGGCATCACAGATCTCTGGGACTAG
>NW_007206094.1:0-833 GCF_000164805.1 Carlito syrichta | reverse complement strand
AAGAACCGACTCAAGCTTCAGGAAGTAGCTGTGAGGACAGGGCGGCAGAAAATGACAGAAAATCTGAATATGGAACCCGATGCAGCAGCTCGGTTTCTTGCCTTGAAGTGACAACAACCAGAGAGGGAGTCGGGTGCGGACGGAGGAGCTGGGCGCTCAGAACAGACACTGGCACTAGTGGAGGAGGGTGATCTGAGCATTGGGGTGTTGTGGAACACAGGGCCAGAGGAACCAACCGGCTTTTATCCATTGTGTTTTACAAGGTCTTCACTGGTAGGCTTTTATCTGTTTGTGGCCAGAAGACCTGCCTGACTGTGAGTGGTGTCGAGAATGAGCAACCGGGCTGGAAACAGAAGGAAGGGCCTTGAGCCCCAGGCACAGGACTCCGCAGCCCCCTAGAACCCTAGACCGAGCAAAGAGTTGCCTTGTGCCTGCTGAGAGCCCGCAACTCATTTTCAGGGCTGTTGCACCGAGGCACAGAGTTGGGAGGAAGACCCCAGAGATGAAGACAAAGTTACCCTGGAGAGTGTGTGATCTCATGGGAGATAGCACGTAGGAAATATGGTGGGCCAGGAAGCAGCGACTAATGGACATTAGCGCTAAGGACCAAGTGCCGCTACTGGAGGCCATGCGAAGGCATCACAGATCTCTGGGACTAGAGTCCGTGATTGTAGAATCACAGAATACCAAAATGTCAGAATTGGAGGTGACTTTACAGATTAGACAAATTAGTTCATCTATTTTCCACTGAGGAATTGGAGATAATCAGTGATTTGCCAAATTATTTAAGTTAACATTCACGAGTCACCTAGTCTGGTACCTGGCAATGGAGC
>NW_007206093.1:0-901 GCF_000164805.1 Carlito syrichta | reverse complement strand
GGGAAACACAGAGGGTGTCAGGAACACATAGGGCATCAGTGACATGTACATTTCAGACTCAAGAGGTTGGTGTTTCACCATAAGTACGTCCCAAACAATCACACAGGATATACTTATATTAAAAAACAATTTGTTGCCCATTTGACATTTGAACAGGGCTGGGAGCCCTGCATTTTATCTGTCAGCAACTGGGAGGGGGGAAGGAGGAACGTATTGGATTCTCCAGCATCCCCCCCCACACTCCCCAGGACAAGAATGAGGGAGGCATCACAGAAGAGGGAATGAAAGCCAAGGTCAAAAAGGTGATCTGAAGCCAGGCTTGGTGGCTCAGCCTGTAATCCCGCGCCTTTGGGAGGCTGAGGTGAGTGGATTGCCTGAACCCGCGGGTTCGAGACCCGCCTGGGCAGCGCGACATCATCTCTACAATAAATAAAAAATCAGCCGGGCGTGGTAGCGCATGCCTATAATTCAGGCTACTTGAAAGGCTGAGGGGGAAGGATCGCCAGAGCCCAGCAGGTCGAGGCTGTGGTGGCTGGGAGCGGTCAATGCACTCCAGTCTGGGCGACCGAGTGAGACTCCAACTCAAAAAAAAAAAGTGATCTGAAATCCCAGCTTGCCTAGGAAAAGTCAGCCCCAGGTCAGAGAACAGAAGGTTGCTCACCACCCTGGGTTCCTGGTGAAACTAACCTCTGGGAGAGGGAGGGAGGGGGGAGAGTTGTGAAACCCCAGGTCACTGAAGTTCAGTGACTCTTTGTGTATGTTTCTCTCATTAGCCCTGCTGGGGCAGCTCTTAATAGGGAGAAAAGTAAGGGGAACACAGTCAAAGCGATTTCAGTGAAGACGCAGCGTGTTGCTGCTGAATTGCTCCAAGAAGATCTAAAATCTTAAAAAGGCTCACTAG
>NW_007206092.1:0-683 GCF_000164805.1 Carlito syrichta | reverse complement strand
CAACACACCATCTGTAAGCTGAAGAAACAAGGAAGCTCACAGCATGGCTCCGTACAAATTTGAAGGCCTCAGAACTGGGGGAGCTGAGGGTATGATTCTCAGTAAGAGGCTGTTGTCCTGGAAACCCAGCGGGAAGTGTGGGAGTAGGTAGCTGATGCATGTTCTAGAGACCAAAGGCCAGAAAACCTGGAGTTCTGATATCCAAGGGCAGAAGAAGGGCATCCCAAACCCAGAAAAGAGAGAGCGCACGAATTTTCCTTTCTGGGCCCTCAGCAGATTGAATAGAGCCTGGCTACACTGAGGGCAAATCTTCCTTACTTATTCCACTGATTCAAAGGCTAGTCTCTTCTGAAAACACCCTCACAGACATACCCAGAAATAATACTTTGCCGGCTATCTGCATATTTCTTAATCCTGTCAAGTTGACAACAAAAATGAATCATCATATTATAAAACTGAAAAAATTAATTGTAGCATATTTCTTCAGTGAAATATTATATTGCAGGGTTGGGTCACTATGTGACAGGTGGACCAAATCAGATCCACTACATGTTTTTACAAATAAAGTTTTATTGGAATACAACCACCTCCATTCACTTATATATTATCTGTGTGCTTCCACACTATAAGCAGAGAGTTTAGATGTCACAAAGACTGTGTGGCCTGTACAGCATACAGTATGG
>NW_007206091.1:0-701 GCF_000164805.1 Carlito syrichta | reverse complement strand
TCAGAGGGCCAAGGGGAAAAAAAAAAAAACCAAGAAGGATCTAGGAGGAAGAATGAAGAAAGCAGAGGAGGACAGGACTCAGAGGAGATGATGTCTTGAGGTCAGAGGGAAGAGGTGAAGGTGGGGAGGGTTGTGTGTGTGTGTGTGTGTACCCATAGGACATTTTTGAATTTTGTGTGTATGTGTGTGTGTGTGTGTGTGTGTGTGTGTGTGTATGTGCACCCTAGGGCATTTTTTAATTCATTTTGTAAATGAATTTTGACTTCTTCTCTGAAGTGTGATGGGTTTAGAGCAAAGAATGGCACAATTGGACTTAATTTTTCTTAGGACCACTCTGCATGATTAGAATTGAAGTAGGCAGCAGGGAGACCAGCAAGAGTCTGTTGTCATGATGCAGGTGAGAAAAGATGGTAGGTGGACCAGGTGGAGGTGGTGGTGAAGGTGAAGAGAAGTGACCGGATTTTGTGTAGGTTTTAAAGCTACAATCAACAGGAAGTGGGAAATGAAAGAGCTAGGAGAGGCCATGATGACCCATGGTTTCTGGCCTGAACCATGGGAAGAACTGAGTGAGCATTACCTAAAGTAAAGAAGACTTCACAGGAATGGGACACAGAAGGGATAAAGCTAGTTCTGGAATGTTAAATGTGAGGTGCTAACTAGAATTTCAAGTGCAATTATCAAGTAAGCATGGTAAACAAGAG
>NW_007206090.1:0-866 GCF_000164805.1 Carlito syrichta | reverse complement strand
CCAGCCCTGTAATTTGGGGATGAAGCCACTTGATCATGGTGGATGATTTTGAGATGTGTTTTGGATCCGATGTACTAGAATCTTGTTGAGGATTTTTGCATTTGTGTTCATAAGGGATATTGGCCTTTTGTTCTCTTTCTTTGTTGAATTTTTACCCAGTTTGAGTATCAATGTAATATTAGCTTTGTAACATGATTTGGGGAGAATTCCATCTTTCTCAATTGCCTGAAATACTTTCAATAGGATTGGTATTGGCTCCTCCTTGTATGTTTTGCAGAACTCTAATGGAAAGCCATTCGTTCCAGGGCTTTCTTTTTGTAGGTAGTTTTCATGTGACAGAGTCCATTTCCCGGGTTGGTCTATTTAGTGTCTCGATGTCTTGTTTTAACCTGTGCAGGTTGTGTGATGTCAGAAAGTCCTCCATATCATTTAGGTTATCAAGTTTGTTTCCATGTAGGTGTACATAGTAATCTCTGTTAATCTTTTGTGTTTTGGGGGGGGGTCTGTTGTCATTTGATTTTTTGTATTTCTGATTGTGTTTATTTGGGCTTTCTCTCTCTTTTTTCTTGGTCATTCTGGTTAGGGGTCCAGCAATCTTGTTAATTCTTTCAAAGAACCAGCTTTTTGATTTGTTGATTTTTTTCTATGATACCTTTGTCTTTTATGTTCCATATTTGGGCTCTTATTTTGGTATTTTGGATTCTTCTTTTAAAGTTGGTGTTTTGTTGGTCTTCTTTTTCCAGCTCCCTTAGGTGATTTGTTAGGCTCTGCACTTGTGATGTTTCCATTGCCTTGTGTGCTTATAAAGATGTAAATTCCCTCTTAGAACTGATTTCATGACATCCCAGAGGTTTTGGTAAGATGCT
>NW_007206089.1:0-844 GCF_000164805.1 Carlito syrichta | reverse complement strand
GATGTGGCTCGTAAAATGATTTGAGGAGGAGTTCCATCTTTTTCAATCGGCTGGAATACCTTCAGTAGGATTGGTATCAGCTCCTCTTGAATGTCTTGTAGAATTCTGCTGGAAAGCCATCAGGACCAGGGTTTTTTTTTGTAGGAAACTTTCTTATTACGTAGTCAATTTCTTTGATTGTTATTGGTCTATTTAGGGTCTCAATTTCTTCTTGTTCCAACCTAGGTAGGTTGTGTGATGTCAGAAAGTCCTCCATTTCCTTATGGTTTTCAAGTTTGTTTCCATACAAGTGTACGTAGTAGTCTCTAATGATCTTTTGTATTTCTTCAGGGTCAGATGTGACTTCATCTTTTGTGTTTCTGATTATGCTTATTTGGTTTTTTTCTCGTTTTTTCTTGGTCAGTCTAGCTAGGGGACCATCAATCTTGTTTACCCTTTCGAAGAACCAGCTTTTTGTTTCATTGATTTTTTGTATTATCTTTTTGTCTTCTATGTCCTGGATTTGGGCTTTTATTTTGGTGATCTGGATTCTTCTGCTGAAATTAGGGTTTTTGTGGTCTTGCTTTTCCAGCTTCTTTAGGTGGCTTGTTAGGTTGTGAATTTCTGTTCCTTCCATTTTCTTCATGTGTGTTTGTAGGGATATAAATTCCCCTCTTACTACAGCTTTCAGGGCATCCCAGAGATTTTGGTAAGATGTTTCTTCATTTTCATTTGTTTCCAGGTATCTTTTGATCCCTGTTTTGATTTCATCATTGACCCAGGAGTTGTTTAGCATCATGCTGTTTAGTGTCCATGTCTTTGTGGATTTTGGGGGGACTTTGTTGGTGTCAATGTTTATTTTTTT
>NW_007206088.1:0-854 GCF_000164805.1 Carlito syrichta | reverse complement strand
CTGACCAGTCTTCTTCCTCTCATGTATTTAAAACCCTTTTCCCTTTTTGTAAAATTATGTACTCAAAAGTGAACAATTTAAAAGTGAATTCAACAGTGAACAAACATAGTTTAGCAGATTAGTGCTCTACAACACTACATTGAAGGAGCTTATAAAATGTGCCTTTTTGTGTGGAAGAGAGAGGCTCAAATGTAGAAGTCACAAACCCACTGTCTTATGCAGTGGGCTATGACTTGGCTAGGAGGATGTGGATAGACTTAAGGGTTACCATTTCAGCATCTCTTTCATCAGGATTCCTTGTTGTTGATGGTGATTTTATTCCTTGCCTTTTTGCTTGGTATTGGCACCAGGAACGCATCTCCAACCTTCTTTTGTAATGTTTAGTAGCCTTAACAAATCCTCCTTGCTCCTGTGGAAACCTTCCTCATCTTGCTATTCAGAGAACTGGAACCATTTGGTGGGACTGTTTCCTCAAAGTATCCAGCTCAATTTTGGTTAAAAAAAGAGAAAAAATAGTAGTAAATTGAAAAAAAGGGCACACATGACAAGGTATATTCTTATAAAATCAAGTCTGCACCAATTCAGGGGATTAGAAGAGAGGACAGGGACAGCAATAAAGAGTAGATTGCCCATTATGCCTTTGCTGCTAAAGTTAAGATGCTGAACTCTAGCATACAGTGGTTGTGGAAGAAAAACCTGCCAGAACTCACGTCTCAGTTATGAGTATGCTGTAGGAGGATAGAGAAGACTGTTTTCCTGATTCTTTAGAAGCATCGTTAGAGTCACTTGGCTTTAGCCAAAACTCTTTGCATTCTTAGATGAAAACTGAATTGAGACTACTAGAACTTGGCTGG
>NW_007206087.1:0-726 GCF_000164805.1 Carlito syrichta | reverse complement strand
TTTCTTGCTTGGTATTGGCACCAGGAACGCATCTCCAACCTTCTTTTTGTAATGTTTAGTAGCCTTAACAAATCCTCCTTGCTCCTGTGGAAACCTTCCTCATCTTGCTATTCAGAGAACTGGAACCATTTGGTGGGACTGTTTCCTCAAAGTATCCAGCTCAATTTTGGTTAAAAAAAGAGAAAAAATAGTAATAAATTGAAAAAAAGGGCACACATGACAAGGTATATTCTTATAAAATCAAGTCTGCACCAATTCAGGGGATTAGAAGAGAGGACAGGGACAGCAATAAAGAGTAGATTGCCCATTATGCCTTTGCTGCTAAAGTTAAGATGCTGAACTCTAGCATACAGTGGTTGTGGAAGAAAAACCTGCCAGAACTCAGGTCTCAGTTATGAGTATGCTGTAGGAGGATAGAGAAGACTCTTTTCCTGATTCTTTAGAAGCATCGTTAGAGTCACTTGGCTTTAGCCAAAACTCTTTGCATTCTTAGATGAAAAACTGAATTGAGACTACTAGAACTTGGCTGGGAGGGAAGGAAGTCAATCCAAGAGTAAAGGCATCAGGAAGAGGATAAAGGGTCGAGTATATGGCCAGTTCTCTGGGTGATAACTAGTCATGGGTCTTATCATTTTCAGGCGCAACTTGGATTGGTTAATTTGTCAGTTAACCTGTGAGCCCGATATGGTGGCGTGCATCTACAGTTACCTTCCAGCTATTTGGAAG
>NW_007206086.1:0-775 GCF_000164805.1 Carlito syrichta | reverse complement strand
AACAAATCCTCCTTGCTCCTGTGGAAACCTTCCTCATCTTGCTATTCAGAGAACTGGAACCATTTGGTGGGACTGTTTCCTCAAAGTATCCAGCTCAATTTTGGTTAAAAAAAGAGAAAAAATAGTAGTAAATTGAAAAAAAGGGCACACATGACAAGGTATATTCTTATAAAATCAAGTCTGCACCAATTCAGGGGATTAGAAGAGAGGACAGGGACAGCAATAAAGAGTAGATTGCCCATTATGCCTTTGCTGCTAAAGTTAAGATGCTGAACTCTAGCATACAGTGGTTGTGGAAGAAAAACCTGCCAGAACTCAGGTCTCAGTTATGAGTATGCTGTAGGAGGATAGAGAAGACTGTTTTCCTGATTCTTTAGAAGCATCGTTAGAGTCACTTGGCTTTAGCCAAAACTCTTTTCATTCTTAGATGAAAAACTGAATTGAGACTACTAGAACTTGGCTGGGAGGGAAGGAAGTCAATCCAAGAGTAAAGGCATCAGGAAGAGGATAGAGGGTCGAGTATATGGCCAGTTCTCTGGGTGATAACTAGTCATGGGTCTTATCATTTTCAGGCACAACTTGGATTGGTTAATTTGTCAGTTAACCTGTGAGCCAGACATGGTGGCGTGCATCTACAGTACCTTTCAGCTATTTGGAAAGCTGAGGCAGAAGGATAGCCTGAGTTCACCAGTTGGAGGCTGTGATGGCCATGAGCACCTCACTGTACTGTAGCCTGGATGAAAAGAGTGAGATCTAACTCAAAAAAGAAACAAGA
>NW_007206085.1:0-831 GCF_000164805.1 Carlito syrichta | reverse complement strand
TTATTATGGTGTTAGAGTCAATGTCTTTCTTTAGTTTTCCTAGAAGTTGCTTTATGAATGTTGGTGCGCCTATGTTGGGTGCATATATGTTTAGGATAGATATTTCTTGTTGATGGAGTGAACCTTTTATCATTATGTAGTGGCCCTCTGTATCTTTTTTAATTTTTGATAGCTTAAATGGTATTTTGTCTGAAATTAGGATCGCGACTCCTCCTTTCTTTTGTGTTCCATTCGCCTGAAAATTTGTTTCCCATCCTCTTACTTTGAGTCTGTGTATGTCCTTTCTAGTGAGATGGGTCTCTTGAAGGCAGTATATTGTTGCCTGGTGATATTTTATCCATTTTGTCATTCTATGTCTTTTCAGTGGTGCGTTTAGTCCATTCACATTCAGACTAATTATTGAAATGTGAGAGTTCATCCTTATCATGGAGTTCTTATTGAGTTATTGTTCTTCCACTTGGTTTTTTCTTTTTTATGTCTTTCTTTTGCTTTTGGGGTTGGTTCGTGTATATTTTATTCTTTTCCCTGAACTCTTGTGAAGAACGTTGTTCTTTTTTCCTTTTCTTCTGTGTTTAGTACTTTCTTAAGTGTTTCATGTAGAGATGGTTTTGTGGCTGCATAAGTTCTTAGGGATTGGATATCTGGGAAAGATTTTAATTCTCCCTCACTGATGAAGCTTAGCTTGGCTGGGTAGGTTATTCTTGGTTGAAATTGTTTATCCTTTACGACTTTGAGATAGGGCTCCAAGCTCTCCTAGCCTGCAGGGTTTCTGCAGATAAATCTGCTGCTATTCTGATTGGTCTTCCATGGTTGGGTGATCTGGCCTTTTTC
>NW_007206084.1:12427-20564 GCF_000164805.1 Carlito syrichta | reverse complement strand
CAAGCTGTTTTCTCTGTAAATGGTGAAAAGTGTGCCTTAACAAAGGAATAGTGGAAAGAATGATACCTGATACTAGAGCTTAGTTCAGGCTTGTGTAGTTAAGTGATCAATAAATGCTAATGAAAATAAAAATAAAAAAAAAGGTACAGGAAATGCTGTAAACACTCAAGGCTACAAAAAGGGTTCATAATTTTGTCCTTTATGGCTGCGTAATATTCCATCATGTATATACACCACATTCTTTATCCAGTCTTCTTTCAGTGGACAACACAGTTAGTTCTACACATACATGTTTATTGCAGCATTATTCACAATAGCAAAAATGGCAGTACCATTCATAAAAAATCTTACCACCCCCTGCACACAAAATCCTACTGTTCATTTCCCCCCACCCTCAGAAATTCCCCTGTTCACAGCTTCAACTCAACCATCACTTGTCAATGTTACCTGTGTCCCACCTGGCTTCTTCTTCTGGTGCTTTCCCTACACATCACTTAACTTTTCTTTTAGATATGCTCTCTTCCAGGTTTTCTGTCTACCTCCACAGTCTGCTCCAGGACAGCTGGTTACTACCATCCTTGTACTCATTAGAAGACTGGCCAGAACAAGTTGCTGTTCTACACTTACAAGGAACCTTCATCAAACTCTCACCTGCGGAAATCTACACCTTCAGTGCCTACCTTTGGGCCCCACTCTGGCTGGTTCCGCACCCGTCCATCATCTTACCCCCACAACGCCCCTGACCAGCAGGAAGCAGCCAGAAAGAGTAACAACGCCCCTCCCCATAAAAAACAGAAAAGGTGGAAATGAAAGGTGCAGGAAGCGACCAGAGGGGCATCTCCCAAAATGGCCCCGACACACCGGACAACAAAGGCCCTCAGTCCCGGCCTCTGCGAGCACAATTTCCCATGCGCGCCAATTTCAAACCCCCCACACGCGTCAATTTCAAACCTTCCCACGCGTCAATTTCAAGCTTTCCCGTGAACGTCAATTTCAAACTTGCAAGCCTCCAATCAGTAGCCAGCCTTGTTATGCGTCCAATAGGACCATAACACGGCATTGGCCCCACCCTACTCCCATGCAGCTCCTCCAATAGGAGCATAGCACGGCCCCTTCCGGCCCCTGTCAGGCTGATAAATACAGCCCTCTTCCCGCAACTCTCTCTCTCTCTGTCTCTCTTTCTCTCTCTCTCTCTGCCACTCTCTCCCTCTCTGCAGCTCTCTCCCTGCCTCTCTCCCACTTCCTCTCTCTTTTACTCTCTCTTTCTCTCTTTTCTTTTTTCCCATTACTGATCCCCTCTCTAACAACCCTTTTAATAAATCTCTTGGTCCTGGCCAGGTGTGGAGTCATTACTGACACCAAACTTCTTACAATGAGCAAACAGGCTTCATCCCTAGGATGCGGGCTTGCTTCAACACCTGCAAGACCATAATTGAAATTCAATACATCAACAGATGTTAAAACAAGAATCACGTAATTATGTCATTAGATGCAGAACAAGCTTTCGATAAAATCCAGCATCTCTTGTTTATAAAGCTATACAGGGGGTATACTTCAAAATAGTAAGAGCCTTCTATGATAAACTCACAGTCAGCATGTTACTAAACAGATAGAAACTGGAAGCATTTCCCCTGAAAACCAGAACAGGGCAAGGCTGCCCACTCTCACCTCTCCTGTTCAACATAGTGTTGAAAGTCCTAGCTAGAGCAATCAGAAAAGAGAAGGAAACCAAAAGTACCCAAACAGGAAAAGAAGTTATCCCTATTTGCTGACAATATGATCCTGTACATCAAAAATCCAAGACAATCTGTCAGAAACCTCCTGGCACTGATAAAGAACTTTTGAAAAGTGTCAGGGTACAAAATAAACATGTAAAACACAGTTGCATTCTTATATACCAGCAACGAACAGGGAACCAAATAAAAAGCACAATCCCATTCATAATAGCCACTAAAAACAAGAAATACCTCAGCATAGTCTCTAACAGAGAAGTGAAAGATCTTTACAATGAAAACCACAAACCACTGCTCAAAGAAGTCAAGATGATAAAAACAAATTTAAAAATATTCCATGCTCATGAATTGGAAGAATCAACATTGTTACGATACTCAACATCTTGAGATTACCCACTTCTGGTACTTTTCTTCCTTATTATATAATTTTGAATATTTGTTGCACAGACCAGGAGTGCTGTGAGTTCAGCGAAATCATACATATTTACACATCCCAACACAACTACTGTCTCTGCTGCTTGCTGACACCAACAGTTTAAGCAAAAATACCTGCATAGACTCTAACTTATTTTTTAATACAGTTTTAGATTTCAACATATTAATCCACTTGTTGTAAGCTTGCTCTAAAAAATTGTTCTCAAACGTTATAATATAAGCTTGCTTCCTAAATTTCCCACCTCAGTATTGATAACCCTGTGGCCTGTCAGCTTAGTAGGGCTCTTTAATTTTTTAAACTTTTTCCAGTTTAAAAATATTCATCCGTATTCAGGGATGTCATCACTTCATCTGTGTACCTTTTTTTTCCTAATTTATGAAGACTTTCTATCACCAACATTCTTGGGATAAAATGCTTTTATTTGTTAAAGATACTACAAAATAACTGCATACTAATGACAGACTAAGGTTTTTTTAAAAAGCACATATCCACATACTAGAATCTAAATTTTCTACTAGGTCACTAGCTTTCCTTGGGTCACATGTGCTACAAATAGAAATCCCCTTCATCTAAGATGATTGTTAATATCTTTTAAATGTCTAATTCTCTAAACATCTGGATTTCTCATAGTGGCAACCTAGAGCCATAGCTCATATAGCTGGAAGAGACTGAGCTTAGAGAATGCCTGGTTTTATAGATGAGGCAAAAAGAGACCCAGAGGAGCAGGATAGGTCCTTCCAGTGAAGAATGAAGTACTCTGATTGAGATGAAGAATGGAAGAATATCTTGCTAATGAGTAACAAGGTTACTCCTACTAAGACAAAGCACTTATCAAAAGAGCAAGAGGAGCAAGAGGTCAAGATGATATGTTCTTTAGTTAATTTTTGAGATAGGGATCCCACTAAGATGATACTATAAGAGAAAGATGTCACTTACCAGCTGCACCTGACTCAAACGGATCATCATTGACTTGATCAGTCTTTCATCTTCTTCTCCCAGGCCCTGAAATGCATCTTCATTTTCAGCCAGAGGACAAACTTCCAAAGACTAAAACAGAGAATAGACATTAAGTATCCATGAAAGTCACATCCTCATTTTAAAAGGTTCTAAAATATGTTCATCTTACCTTCTTAATGAATAGAAAAGCTTAATTATGACTTTTTATAAGGATGACATTTTTTATACTGCCCAGGTTCCCTGATTTGGAAAATTCATTATCTTCTTTCTTCTGATTTTTGTTTCCCATTCCTGACTTCACTTAATTCAAGCATTCCATTTCTCTATTTTATCAAGAATCTAGAAATAGCACTTAATCACATAACCAAGAGATTAGGCCCACAACTTCCCTTGCATCACTGGCTGGAAGACAACTAAAAAACAATCTTCATCTCATTATCACGATTGAGTTTTATGTCTCCTTTTCAGTAAAATCCTCACCTTTCCCATTATATTCATGTTATCTTTTCAATTTATTATTCCCTTTTAAATTGTGTCTTCGTTTTCCATCCTTCTATCGTTCTGTTTCCAATAGGGCTATCTCTAGTGATAAAACAGAAAGCTAGGTTTTCAACCACAACTACATGAACTCTGGAAAAACTGTAATGTAAGTTCAAGTTCTGACTCCACTCTCATTAGCAGTGTCCACATAGGCAACTCAGATTCTTTCAGATTTGCCATCAAATACCTTTGAATAACCTCCACTACTGTGTCTAAGGCCCTGTGCAAGGCACTAAGCCTCAGTCTCTTGGATTGTATCACAGGGGCAATGCCAACTACCTCAGTGCATTGTGAGGATCAAAGCAGGCAAAGATTGTAGATTACTGACCGAAAGCTAGATATAACCTTAACATGTTAGGTGTGTTCTATTTCAAACAACTTATCCTCTTCAGTTTTATTCAAAGGACTTATTCTCCAAAATTTCCTTTCAGTTTGGTCCTGGATCACACCGACCAAATGCATCTGTTCCCGATTTTCAAAGATTCCGAAGGAGAACTCCGCATGCTATCAGGAGGTAGGTGTGTGACATACCTTGGTGATATACCTTGCTACCTCTTAACTCAGCTGTTCCCAAAGGAAAGATGTGGCCAAAGCATGTCCTACTTTTCCTAGAGCCCTCTCAAATGCACACAACTCAGGTAACTCAGGTATGAAACTGCCTTCTGATCAGAGACCACTTCCAGCAGTACTCCTTTGCAGATCAAAACATCGACTGAACCAAATCACTACTTTTTTTTAAAATCGAAAAGACTCCTAGGGCTCACCAAGAGCAGGTCCTTCATTCCACATATCAGAAACTTTACATCCGGAGATGACGAGTGGCTAAAGGTCAAACAGTGAGTTGGTGACAAGGTCAGGACTGTGACTATCGCGGAGAGCCCCGGACCTTCAGCAAAACCATGTCTCCCTCCACTGGCTCCAAAGACCCTTCTGGCAGACACGCCCCTTCCCACCTCAGAGCCTTCTTTAGTAAATCCAGGGACCAGCTCACAGGGCAAGTCCAGCCCTCCTAGACCTGATGGTTGACGCCTGTGTGTATGGGGGAGGGGGGAGTGAGTGTAACTGGAATGTGTGGGTGTTTCCCTGGATCCATGGAGGGAAATTCATCTCTAACCCTTCCTGGGAGACTCTTCCTCTAGCAAAGCTGGAGGGCAGGTGCAATGCTCTCCCATCCATGGTGCCTCCTAGGGTGGGGTCAGAGGGGTGGTCTGGTTCCGGCTCTCTCCACTCCAAAACCGAGAGGCTTCCCCAGCGGCCACTGGCAGCACAGACTCGACCCCCGACACCCACTCTCAGCCCTGAACCAAACCCACCACACCAGGCCAGTCGCACCTGCGGCTCCCACACACCTCCCCCTCGCCAGAAACACAGACTGACGCTCACCTCGCAGTTGGACATTTTTGGGGGAGAGAAGCAACAGGGAAGGGGTACCGGCCTGACAGGAACTTCCACGCGTGTCCCTGGCTAGCTTGTGACCCCTGGCGGCCGCCGTACGCAGGACAGTGCATGTGAACATGCGCAGGCGCCTCAGGTAGGGCGGCTGCCTCACAGTGCCTCTCAGCGGCTGCCACGCGAGAGACTTGGCAGTGGGAAAACGCCGAGGCCGAGACAGTGCACGTGCCTCTTGTCGGGGTTTTGGACGTCCGGGATTGCAGTTTTGCCCGCCCACGTGTCTCTTCATTTGCCTGATGGTCGGCTCAGAGTGGAGAGCCTGGCGGAGCTTTCCATCCCGCAAGGGGCAAGGACACCCTTGGGACTGTCTCAGGATGTGGCTTCGAAGAGTCCCGGGCTTCACCGGGGCTGGGAGACATGGGGGCCCCCTGGCTATTTTTCCAGTGTGCAATATGCTCTTTGGGCTGCTCGGGGTCCTCACCCTGCGACCTCTGACCCCTGGAGGAGAAAAGATGGGCATGTGGACGTCTTCAAAAGAGGCAGAACTCGTCGCCAGCTCCACCCACTGCGGCAGGTCAGGGCTGTGCTGGAGGTGGCACCAAGCGAGGACAGCAGCCACTTTGGACAATGAGGACACAGAGGATGACTCATATCTTTTCTCCGTTTTAGTCTCCAGCAGATTGTCCTCTGGATGAAAATGAGGAAGCACTTCAGGGTTAGGGAGGAGAAAAGAGATGCATCCATGGAGTGATGATACATTTGGGTCACGTGCGACTGATAAGTGACATCTTTCTCGTCATCTTGGAGGATCCCTATCTCTCGCCATAACCAAACTTCACGCACACACACGGACACATACACAATCTTGGCCTCTTGCTCTTTTCAAGGACTCCCTTTTGTAAGTGCGTTGTCTTCGTGAGAGTAACTTCATTCACGAATTTGGCAAGATATTCTTCCTTGTTTATATCAGTCAGATTAGTTCATATTTCACTATAAACATCTACTCTACTCCTCAGGGCCCCTTTTTGCCTCACCTATAAAGCCAGGTTCTCGTTTGTTCTCTCTTACCCCTCCCCCACCCCTCTTCCATCTCCCCTCTCCCTTCCCCCCTCTCCCCCTTCCCCCTTTTCTCCCCCCCACTTTGTCTCCAGGTGTTGCCCAGGTTGGTCAGACTGGTCTCGAACTCTTGGACTCAAGCATTCCTCCTGCCTTGGCCTCCCAAACTGTTGACATTACAGGCATGAGCCACCGCACCTGACCAAAACCAGGTACTTGCTAATAAATTTTGCCTCTTCCGGCTATGGTTCTAGGTTACCACACTGAATGTTTAGAGAAGTAGACATTGAAAAGAGATTTAAAATAATCGTAGATGAAGGGAATTTTTACTTGTAGCACTTATAACTTAAGGAAAACTAGTGGACTAGCAGAAAATTCAGATTCTAGTATGTGAGTATATGGTTTTCATAATTCAATTTATCACTGGTATGTTGGATAACTATGCAATTTGTCTGATAGTACTTTCAACAAAATAAAAAACTTTGTATTCCAACAATGTGGGTGGCAGAAAATTTTCATAAATTAGAAAAATATACACAGATGAAATTTTTCCATCTCTGGATATAGAAGAGTTGGGGAAAAGTTGAAAAGTTAAAGGACCAAACTAAGCTGAGAGACCACAAGGCTGTAACTACAAGGATGGAAAATTTAGGAACCAAACTTATATGATAAAGTTTGAGAAGAATCATTATTTAGAATAAGTTTAGAACAAGTGGAATAGTAAGTTAAAATACACATATATACATATAGAGAGAGCGAGAGAGAGAGAGATGTTAAGTCAATGTAGGTATTTTGGGTTAGACTTTTGGTATTGGAAAGCAGCAATAACCGTGCATATGTTAGGATATGTAAATATGTGTGATTTCCATGAAATCTGTGCAACAAATATTCAAAGTTTAAGTAATAAGCAGGAAGATGAATTTTAACAGTAGTGGATAATTCCAAAATGTTGAGTATCTTAAAGTGTTAATGGGTGTTGGTTTTGCATTGTCCTAAACATCTTGAATTTATTAAAGCTTAGACTGAGCTGAATGAACTGGCAAAAATGAACAAGTTTAATATCGTCAGTCATTTACAAAATTTAGTAGAGAGCTAAAACTTTTTCATGATTGGGAGCAGCAAGAGAATTGATGCTAGTAGAAGCTAGACTCATTACAGAAGGGAATCAAAGGTCTTTTGGATCAATCAAAAATGTCTACCTTTTGGATTATAGCCATAGTTTAGAAGATAAGGAGGATGATATGATCCACGATGCTGTTGTCTCTTTCCGTGGAGCTCACAGGGAAAAGAATGTATGTAGAAAAGCAGTGAATTACAAATTATGTTTGGAAGATAGTTTAGTTTCTTAATAACCAGTAGAAGCTATAAACATTCTGTTGGGCACAGTGGCTCATGCCTGTAATCGCAGCACTTTGGGAAGTCTAGGTGGGAGGATCATTTGGAGCCCAGAGTTCAAGGCCCATTTGGTCAACATAGTGAGATCCCAGTCTCTACAAAAAAAATACAAAAATTAGCTGAGTATGGTGACACATGTCTGTAGTCCCAGCTACTCAGAATACTGCAGCAGGAAGAACCCTTGAGCCCAGGAGTTTGAGGCTATAGTGAGCTATGATTGTGCCACTGTGCAGGGGTCCAACCCTTACAGGTTTTGGGGGGTCCCTGGAAAGATGTGGTGGTGTCAGCGAAACTGGAAGGGATAGATAATAAAAGAAAGAAAGAAAGAGACTGGACTCTGTCTAGTGCAGAGGCCGTTTAATGGGACAAACTGTAAGTCTTTTATCCCAAATTTTCACAGGTTAAATCACAAGACTTTCACATGAACACAAAGCCAGGAGGATGAGGGACATCCCCCACCCACCAGGTGTTTCCTCAAGCATGAGGAAGGACAACCCCAATTAAATCACAAGACTTTTACGTGAACACAAAGCCAGGTGGATGAGGGACATCTCCCACCCACCAGACATTTCCTCAAGCATGAGGAAGGACAATCCCAAAATTATCTCACTGTTCCTTATGCTTGGTT
>NW_007206084.1:8030-12192 GCF_000164805.1 Carlito syrichta | reverse complement strand
AAAATGGCTATTCTAAAATCCTATATATCTATCTTAATTTCTATAAAAGTTTCTAATTTCCAATCCTAATATATAAAGCTGATCATCAGCAATAAAGCTTCTAAAAATAAAACCCAAATGTAAACTGTAAATTGTACTAAGGCCAAAACCGCAATAGTAGAAAATGGGAACAATGAAATTTCTAAAGTTACCTGTATTCATGCTTGAACTAACATAATTCCCTGATGTTAGCATGACCTATTCTACAATACTTTCTATGAGTAGAATAAATTCAGTTCCTATAATAAGTAGAAAACCCTACACTAGTTTTAGCTAAAACTGGTCTAAAAGAATGCAGCCCAGTCCAAAGTACACACTGGGCCCTTAGGAATGTGGCCCAGTCCAAAGTTCGTGCTGGGCCTTTTCTGGTAACTCTAGATAATCATCTATACCATCTAAAGCTGAAAACAGCTCTCCATATATATATATACTAATTCTACAAATATACTTTTTAAAAAAATCTTATAATGAAGCTTGTGTCATATCAAAGACTCCCAAATGTGACCTGAGTTTGAACTATGTTAAGTTTAAAGCTGAAACCGCAGTCTGTGAGAAACGGGAACAATGGACTCCTAAAGTTAGCCATGCCTGTTGTACATTCAGAGCTTCATGCTTAGGTCATCAAAGTTCCTTCTGATGGGATGTGCCAAATAGCAAAAATGGGAAGAGGAAATGGGCCAACAGCTCCTGAACACATCCTAGTGGTCTCAGGGTCCATAGCCCACCTTGATCCCTAACATTCAGGTAGGCCTCTGTGGCCAGCTCCCAACACCACAGTATGACAGCCTGAATGATAAAGGGAGTCCCTATCTCTAAACAGATAAAATTAAATCATTAAACTCCAGTTTGAAAACAAAGGAGCTTCATACATTTTGTACTTGATTTTAGAGCTCCTTTTTTACTAAAATATTATACTGAGGTTTTTAAAAAACATTTCTTGGTATTAAAATGAAATTTCATCTGCCCTCCAGAGGATGCAACAAGTCATCATCTTGGAAGCAGAAACCAGTACCTCACAAGACATCAAACTTTCAGCATCTTGACCTTGGATTTCCCAGCCTCAGAATGATTATTGAAAAACTCGAGACTTCCGGCAAGATGGCAACAGGGCAACCTGGTCTGTGAAACCCTCTGTAACGGAGAACTGCAGTGGGCCTCTGGCTCTTGCCCAAGGGGCTGGGGACCCCAAAATCGCAGCCTGCTCTTCATACGGAGCTCAGCAGCTGCCACCGCTGGGGCATCACAGCAGACTGGACAGCCACTGCAGTGCAGATGCTGATGCCACCACTGCAGCCGCCACAGTTGCCGCAGCCACCACTGCCACCAGTAGCACATCGCACCACCCAGGCCAGAGGTGATCCACAACTTCAGCCCTTGAAGCCCCTTCAGGGAAGATCTGCTGGGATCGCTGCCACCTCTCCGGTGACTGAGACGTCCTACCATCAGCTAGTCTCCTGCCTGTGCCCTGAGGGAGGCACCATCTCTGCCAGTTCCTGCCGGTTCCTGTCCAGCCCCGTCCCCTCTGCGGCGAGCAGCTGAGGTAGCAACACCTGCTGGTGATTCAAGGTAACAACATCGAAACGAGAGAAACAAGCTTGAAAAAGACATAGGCCAGAGTGGTGAATGGTGGGTGATCTGAGCTGTCCTTCACAGCAGACCAGGGGCAACTGACCCTAACTGCAAACTAATTTACCTGCTTAAAAAGAAAGCTAGAAATCAGAACTGAAAGGACATTGGATTTAAATGAAAAGTCTCAGAGTGTGCTTCATTGATTCTGTTAGTTTAATGACTTAATTTTATTCCTACTGTATTGATCCTTTTTTTCTATTCCTTTCCTTCTCTTTTCTTCTCTCTGTAAACTATATCTTTGTACAGAGGAACAGCACACCAATAAGGTGATTGGTTAACTTGTAGGTTAACATTACTACCTACCAAGAAATGTTTTTAAAAAACCTCAGTATAATATTTTAGTAAAAAAGGAGCTCTAAAATCAAGTACAAAATGTATGAAGCTCCTTTGTTTTCAAACTGGAGTTTAATGATTTAATGAGTTGGTTCATCAGCAGGTGTGGTGTGTTGTTTTTATCTGTTTCAGTATAGGTTTCTCTCTCCATTTCTTGGCACACATTTGTTTCCCCACTTACTCCTCTAACACTCCACCCCCTCTTCAACCCACTGTCTCCTCCATTCTCTTCCCTCTGCTAACCACATTTTATTTCAGGGAGTAAACATACAGCCCCACTGCACGGACAGATTCCAAGGCAGTAGAAAATGGGATCAAGATTATCCAAACACCTGTCAGCGAATACCAGGACCAGCAATTACCAGGACCTGCAGATAGATTTTGAATCCCAGCTCCCCCCTTAAGTAAATCTCAAAACTGCAAAAAGGACCACCTAACCAACTCCAGAATTGAACAAAGTAAGAGGGCATACATAAAGAATGGGAGATTGAACAAAAAGAAGTAAAACCAATCCCTTTACCCCTGAATAAAAGAATTAAAGAAGACGGTGACATGGAGGGAAGGAAAAAGTAGGGAGGGGGAAAAACCACACAAATGAAAAAAAACCAAAAGAAGAATATAGGTCTCACAGAGACCCCTGGGAGATCAGACACTGAGAAAACAGATTCTGGAACAAAAACAATGAAGAACCCCAGAATGACTGGTCACATACAACAAGCCCAGACATCAAGACATTGATGGAGAGAATTTAAAAAATTGAGGAGAGACAAGAGAAAAATAGGAAGGAGCTGATATCAGAAATGACAGCAGTAAAGAATACTATGATGGAAATAAATAACAGACTAATAAACATGGAAAGCAGAATTAGCCAAGCAGAAGAAAGAATCTCAGAGCTCGAAGACCAAAACACCAACTGACCAGAATTAACCCAAACTGTCAAAAGCATAGAAAAGAAGCTCAAAAAGACAGAACAAAACCTGCAAGAGATGAATGATCACTTCAAGAGACCAAACCTAAGAGTAATTGTGCTTCCTGAGGCAGGGAGAGAAACAGAAGCCACACTGGAAAAAACATTTCATGAAATCATTCAAGAAAACTTGCCTCATCTCATCAAGGATGAAAAAATTCAAACACAAGAGATTCATAGAAATGCTGCAAGACAACAAACGAGAAGACCAACTCCCAGACACATAATGATTTGCCTAAACAAAGTAGCTATAAAAGAAAAAATCCTAAGGCAGCAAGAGAAAAAGGCCAGACTACGTACCAAGGAAAACCAATTAGAATAGCAGCAGATTTATCCACAGAAACCCTTCAGGCTAGGAGAGCCTGGAGCCCTATCTTCAAAGTTCTAAAAGCTAAACAATTTCAGCCAAGAATAATCTACCCAGCCAAACTAAGCATCATTAGTGTGGGAGAATTGAAATCTTTTCCAGATATCCAATTCCTAAGAACGTACACTGCCACCAGGCCACCTCTACAAGAAACACTTAAGAAACTACTGAACACAGAAGAAAAAGAAAAAATACCAATAACATTTTTCACAAGAGTACAGGCAAAAGATTAAAAACACACCTGAGGCAACTCCAGAAGCCAAAGAAAGACAACAAACAGGAATAACTCTGTAAGAATCTTATGACAGGGATCAACTCTTGCATTTCAATTTTTAGCCTAAATGTCAATGAACTAAATGCACCACTGAAAAGACATAGAATGGCAAAATGGATAAAATATCATCAGACAACAATCTATTGCCTTCAAGAGACTCACTTCACTAGAAAGGACACCCACAGACTCAAAGTAAGAGGATGGGAAACAAACTTTCAGGTGATGGAATACAAAAGAAAGGAGGAGTAGTGATCTTAATTTCAGATAATATACCCTTCAAGCTATTAAAAATCAAAAAAGATACACAAGACCGTTACATAATGATAAAAGGCTCAATCCATCAACAAGAAATATCTATCCTAAACATATATGCAACCAACATAGGTGCATAAACTTTCATAAAGCAACTTCTAGGAAAACTAAAGAAAGATACTGACTCTAACACCAACATAACTGGGGACATTAATACTGCACTCACAACCCTAGACAGATGATCAGGACAAAAAATCAGCAAGGAGATCCGGAACCTCAATATGACTTTGGACCAAATGGA
>NW_007206084.1:6878-7623 GCF_000164805.1 Carlito syrichta | reverse complement strand
AACACACATGAAGAAAATGGAAGGAACAGAAATTGACAACTAACAAGCCACCTAAAGAAGCTGGAAAAGCAAGACCACAAAAACCCTAATTTCAGCAGAAGAATCCAGATCACAAAAATAAAAGCCCAAATCCAGGACATAGAAGAAAAAAAGATAATACAAAAAATCAATGAAACAAAAAGCTACTTCTTTGAAAGGATAAACAAGACCAATGGTCCCCTAGCTAGACTGACCAAGAAAAAACGAGAAAAAAATCAAATAAGTACAATCAGAAACACAAAAGATGAAGTCACATCTGATCCTGAAGAAATACAAAAGATCACTAGAGACTACTACATACACTTGTATGGAAACAAACTTGAAAACCTTAAGGAAAGGGAGGCCTTTCTGACATCACACAACCTACCTAGATTGGAACAAGAATAAATTGAGAACCTAAATAGACCAATAACAATCAAGGAAATTGACTACGTAATAAGAAAACTTCCTACAAAAAAAGCCCTGGTCCAGATGGCTTTCCAGCACAATTCTACAAGACTTCTAAGGAGGAGCTGATACCAATCCTACCGAAGGTATTCCAGGCGATTGAAAAAGATGGAACTCTCCCCAATTCATTTTACGAAGCTTACATCACATTGATACCCAAGCCAGGTAAATATCCAACAAAGAAAGAGAACTACAGGCCAATATCTTTGATGAACATAGATGCTAAAATTCTCAACAAGATCCTAGCAAACTGAATCAG
>NW_007206084.1:5779-6858 GCF_000164805.1 Carlito syrichta | reverse complement strand
CAACATTTGTAAAACCATAAATGTAATTAAATACATCAACAGATGTCAAAACAAAAACCACATGATTATATCATTAGATGCAGAAAAAGCTTTTGATAAAATTCAGCACCCCTTCTTGATAAAAACCCTTGAACATCTAGGCATACGGAGAATATACCTCAAAATAGTAAAAGCCATCTACGAGAAACCCACAGCCAGCACACTCCTAAATGGACAAAAATTGGTCAACATAGTATTGGAAGTCCTGGATCGAGCAATCAGACAAGAGGAGGCAATCAGGGGTATCCAAATAGGAAAAGAGGAAGTCAAGTTATCTCTCTTTACAGATGATATATTGTGTACCTTAAAAACCCAAGAGAATCTGTCAAAAACGTCCTTACACTGATAAAGGCCTTTGACAAAGTCTCAAGATACAAAACAAATATACAGAAGATAATCGCATTTCTCTACACCAATAATAAAGAGAAACCAAAAAAACCCCACAATTCCATTCACAATAGCCACAAAAAATTGAAATAACTTGGGATCTTCCTAACCAGAGATGTGAAAGACCTTTATAAGGAAAATTACGAAACACTGCTCAAAGAAATCAAAGATCACACAAAGTGGAAAAATATCCCATGCTCATGGATTGGAAGAATCAACATTGTGAAGATGTCCATCTTACCTAAGGCAATCTACAAATTCAATGCAATACCCATCAAATTACCAGCAACATTCTTCTCAGAGCTAGAAAAAACATGACAAAAATTCACATGGAAACACAAATGACCAAGAATAGCCAGAACAATCCTCAGCAAAAAAAACAAACCAGGTGGTATCACATTACTAGACTTCAAACTTTACTATAAAGCTACAATCATCAAAACCGCTTGGTATTGGTATAGGAACAGGCATGTAGATCAATGGAATAGAATGAGATTCCAGAGGCAAAACCTCAATTTTTCAATCAACTCATCTTCGACAAGGCCCCCACCACCTACCACTGGGGAGAGGAGAACCTATTCAGTCAATGGTGATGGGAAAACTGACTGACCACATGCAGAAGATCGAAACAGGACCCCTATCTATCCCCATGC
>NW_007206084.1:3016-5398 GCF_000164805.1 Carlito syrichta | reverse complement strand
GAAACCCACAGGTCATAAGACAGAAGTTAGACAAGTGGGACCTTATTAAACTGACAACCTTCTGCAAGGCCACAGAAACCATCAAGAGAGCAGGGAGACAGCCTATAGAATGGGAAAAAATATTTGCCAACACCAGGTCTGACAAAGTCTTAACATCCTGGATCTACAAGAAACTAAAACGTGCTGAAAAGGAAAAAACAAACAACCCCATTATCAAATGGGCAAAAGATATGAACAGACACTTCACAAAGGAGGACACTTCGCAAAGGAGATGAAATGTGGGTAATAAGTATTTTTAGCAGCCAACAAACACATGAAGAAATGCTCAACCTCACTAATCAGGGAGATGCAAATAAAAACCACACTGAGATACCACCTAATCCCAGTCAGAATGGCAATTACCAACAACCCAAAAAATAACAGCTGCTGGAGAGGGTGTGGCAAAAAGGGAACACTTCTACACTGTTGGTGGGAGTGTAAACTAGTGCAACCTCTGTGGAAAGCAGTGTGGGGATTCCTAAAAGCTCTAAATATCAACCTCCCATATGACCCGCAATCCTCCTACTCGGAATATACCCTGAAGAACTCAAATCACGCTATAAAAAAGATACCTGCACACGTATGTTTATCGCAGCATTGTTCACAATAGCAAGAACCTGGAAACAACCATGCTGCCCATCAAAAGAGGACTGGATTTTTAAAATGTGGTACATATACACGATGGAATACTATGCAGCCATAAAAAAGAACAAAATCATGAATTTCGCAGCCACCTGGATGGAACTAGAGTCTATAATACTGAGTGACCTCTCACAAAAACAAAGATCCAAGTATCACATGTTCTCACTCATATAATGGACCTTGAACATCCAATGTAATACTGTAAGAAAATGACTGATGGTACTGGGAAACTATTGGGGGAGTGGGATTAACAGTAGCAAATATCTGTCTGGGGATGGGGAAACACCTCTTATCAACAGGGTGTCTGAATGAAATGTAATTGTACACCTAACCCTTAACTGTACCCCACAAAACCATAATTAAAAATATTGGTTAAAAAAATAATAAAAAAAATAAAATGATGTTTCTGGAATTGGTTATTAGATATTGTATTAATATGAGGCAGCAAGCTACCCCATTCTCTGTTTTGAACATGGACAGAAGAGGGATGGTCTTGCTATCATTTGCATTGACTTCTAGAGTGCTATGGACATTCTTTGTTTTCTATCTTTTCCTATAAGATGGAAATAATATTGCTTTAAAAGAATGTTACAGAGTGAAAACCTATATGTGGTGGGAAAGAAGAAAAGTACACATGCTGAAAAAGCTCTTAGGGTTATCATAGTAAAAGAATGGGTAGTACAAAGAAAAGGCAGTGAAATAGCACACAGTTAGCCCACTTTGTATCCTAGGGTAGAAAGGTAATTCAGAAGGAATTCTTGGAAAGCAAAGTCTGTAATCGAGAAATGATTTTCAGAGGTGAGCCTTCCCATTGAGAGTGTAGTATATTTAAATTGTAAAGTGAAAGTCTTAATTTCTCATTACATCTTGGCATAGATACTATAAAAAGTAAATTACTTTTTAAGTCAAACTGTGACTTGTTTAATACACCTTGTAGGTTGATACACTGCTGGTACAGAGTTTAAACCAGGAGGTGAAATGTCAGCCCTATGATACATATTTTGAGATAATTTTTAGTTCATAGAATGGGCACTTGAACAATACCTGTTAGTACAGCAGATATTTTTGGTCACTGGCTACAAATGTTCTGATGTCTCATCTCCTTAAGAAACTAGTCACTATCTTCTGTACAAAATAGTTTGCATCATCTTACAGCACAATATTGTGTTACAATAATCCCGATTCTGTCTCTAAAAATAAAAGCTTACACTTGCATGATTTTATTATGTGCTAGGCAGTATTCTAAGTGTTGTACATATACTACTAATTCTCACAACAACCTTGTGAGGTAGGTACTTCATTTTAACAAATGAAGAAGGAGACGGGGCAAGATGGCGACGGCATAGGTGAACTGGTGAGATTCTCTGAATGTGAGTTCCCAAAAAGGCTATCACTTCGCTACCCCCATCCCCCAGCCCACCACCAACTGCGCTGGGGTCAGGCCCGGGAACTTCAGTCCCACGCAAGGCCAGATATTGCGCCCCTCCCCCCACTGCTGCCATTCTACTCGTGTGTGGAAGTCTCCGGTCCCAGCCCCCTCCAGATCCCTCCCCGGCTGCATTGTCTCAAGCCGCCGGTCACACAGGGAGGCTCTGGGCACCCACCCCTCAGAGACGCTGGTTTCATTTCTGGCTGAAGTCCTCTGTAGGGTCCCAGCACCACTCTCGCTGTTTAGAGCCTGCCCTTTGTAACTTTGGAGCT
>NW_007206084.1:1613-2441 GCF_000164805.1 Carlito syrichta | reverse complement strand
ATCACAGAAGTGACTCTAGTCTGATCGCTTATTTTATCTTATGATTTTATCATTGAAACTGTTGGTCTAGATTACGTTTGGTGTTTACCGTCTGACTTATACTGTTTCTTGATTTTTTTGGCCTGTCTCTGTTTAGCTATCAGTATTCTTTAGGGAATCTTTCTTACCTGTCTTTTTTCACTTCTTCCCAGCCCTGTGTCTCTCTCTCACCTGATAGTTGGTATGTATATCTGTTTTCCCTCTTGCACTTCTCCCTTTCTCTTATTTTGACTTATGATTTTATCATTGTAACTGTTAGTTTAGATCACGTCTGTTGTTGACCTTCTGACCTACACTGTTTCTCGATTTTATTGACCTGTGTCTGTGTAGCTATCAGTACTCCTTAGGCAATCTTTCTTACATGTCTTTCTTCACTTCTTCCCGATCCTGTGACTGTTTTTCACCTGATAGCTGGTATGTATATCTGTTATCCCTCTCGCACTTCTCTCTTTCGCTCATTTTGACTTATGATTTTATCATTGTAACTGTTGGTTTAGATCACGTTTGTTGTTTACCTTCTGACTTACACTTTCTCGATTTTATTGCCCTATCTCTGTGTTGCTTCAGTACTCTTTAGTACTATGTAGCTATCAGTACTCTTTCTTATGTGTCTTTCTTCACCTCTTCCCAGCCCTGTGTCTCGTTCTCACCTGATAGATGGTATGTATATCTGTTTTCCCTCTCGCGCTTCTCTCTTTCTAGCTCCCTATTGACCCCCCCTTCCTCCATTATTTTCCTCTTCTATATGCCCCCTATTTAAATCTAGGGACCAAGACTGCAAACTGCTGA
>NW_007206084.1:0-952 GCF_000164805.1 Carlito syrichta | reverse complement strand
CTCAAGAGGCCTAACCTAAGAATAATCGGACTCCCTGAGGCAGAAAGAGAAACAGAGATCACATTGGAACAAACTTTCCACGAGATCATTCAAGAAAATTTCCCTTATCTAATCAGTGATACAAAAATTCAAACACAAGAGATTCAGAGAACCCCCGCAAGACAACAAATGAGAAGACCAACTCCTAGACACATAATAATTCGCCTAAATAAAGTAGGCACAAAAGAAAAAATCCTAAAGGCAGCAAGAGAAAAAGACCAGATCACCCACCATGGAAGACCAATCAGAATAGCAGCAGATTTATCTGCAGAAACCCTGCAGGCTAGGAGAGCTTGGAGCCCTATCTTCAAAGTCCTAAAGGATAAACAATTTCAACCAAGAATAACCTACCCAGCCAAGCTAAGCTTCATCAGTGAGGGAGAATTAAAATCTTTCCCAGATATCCAATCCCTAAGAACTTATGCAGCCACAAAACCATCTCTACATGAAACACTCAAGAAAGTACTAAACACAGAAGAAAAGGAAAAAAGAACAACGTTCTTCACAAGAGTACAGGGAAAAGAATAAAATATACACGAACCAACCCCAAAAGCAAAAGAAAGACAAAAAAAAAAGAAAAAGAAAAAAGAAAAAACCAAGTGGAAGAACAATAACTCAATAAGAACTCCAAGATAGGGACGAACTCTCACATTTCAATAATTAGTCTGAATGTGAATGGACTAAACGCACCACTGAAAAGACATAGAATGACAAAATGGATAAAATATCACCAGGCAACAATATACTGCCTTCAAGAAACCCATCTCACTAGAAAGGACACACACAGACTCAAAGTAAGAGGATGGGAAACAAATTTTCAGGCAAATGGAACACAAAAGAAAGGAGGAGTCGCGATCCTAATTTCAGACAAAATACCATTAAGCTATCAAAAATTAAAAAAGATACAGAGGGA
>NW_007206083.1:0-1014 GCF_000164805.1 Carlito syrichta | reverse complement strand
CAGGTCGAGCCTGCGGTGGCCAGGAGTGGCCACTGCACTCCAGTCTGGGTGACTCCAACTCAAAAATAATAGTAATCATATTTTAAAATATTTTTCATTAGCGTGTAACTTTACTGATTCTCAATATGAAAGAAGGACCAAAAACGTCAGAATTTTATTTTTGGACAATAGGTCCCTTGTAGTTTACTGGCTTCCCTCAGTAGGTAAGTGTTCTAAGATTCCATTGACATCAGTGTACCAGCTAGCATTTGTGAGAGACTTCACTAGGCTTCAGTGAAATTTTTTTGTAAATTATTTCAATGTATTTTCCTATTTATCATTGGTGGATTTATGAGCACACCTACTCAAACTGTGCTGAATGTTCACCAGTTTTGTTGTTTGTTTGAGTTGGAGTCTCACTCTGTTGCCCAGGTTTTAGTGCCTTGGCATGTTGACAGCCACCACATCCTTGACCTGCTGGGTTTTGGAGTTCCTTTCTCTTCAGCCTTCCAAGTAATTGTGACTACAAGCATGTGTCACCTCACTGGCTAACTTTTTTGATTCATTGTAGAGATGAGGTCTCACCATGTTACCCAGGCTGGTCTCAAACCTGTGGGCTAAGTTAATCTTCTCATCTCTGCCTCACAAATTGTTGGAAATACAGGCATAATCCACTGCATCAACTCAGCAGTTTTAGAGCAAAAATAGTATTACACAATAACAGCTGCTGGAGAGGGTGTGGTGAAAAGGGAACACTTCTACACTGTTGGTGGGAGTGTAAACTAGTGCAACCTCTGTGGAAAGCAGTGTGGCGATTCCTAAAAGCTCTAAAAATTGACCTTCCATATGACCCTGCAATCCCCCTACTGGGAATATACCCTGAAGAACACAAATCACTCTATAAAAAAGATACCTGCACACGTATGTTTATTGCAGCATTGTTCACAATAGCAAGAACCTGGAAACAACCATGCTGCCCATCAAAAGAGGACTGGATTAAAAAAATGTGGTACATATACACGATGGAATACTACG
>NW_007206082.1:0-790 GCF_000164805.1 Carlito syrichta | reverse complement strand
TATCTTCCTTAGCAAAATGTCTATTTAGATCATTTCTCATTTTTTGTTGAATTTTTTGTGTTTTTTTTCTGTTGAATTGCTGGAGATTCTTATATATTCTGGTGTGAATCACTTGTTAAATGGATAGTTTGCTAATATTTTCTATTGTTGTGTAGGTTATTTCTTCACTTTGTTGATTGTTTCCTTTGCTGCGCAGTAAATTTTTAGCTTGATTGTAATCCCATTTATATATTTTTGCTCTTGTTGCCTGTAATATTAGGGTCTTATCCCCCCAAATCATTGCCTAGACCAATGTCCTGGAGTTTTTTCCCAATGTTTTTTTTTAATAGTTTCATAGTTTTACATTTAAGTCTTTAATCCACTTTGAGATGATTTTTGTATACAGTGAAAGATAGGAAACTAGTTTTACTCTACATGTGGATGTTCCATTTCCCAGTCCCATTATTAAACAGACTTTCCCCTACATATATTCTCCTTTATTCAAAGTGAGTTGATTGTAAGTGTATGGATTTATTTCTGAATTTTCTATTATACTAGTCTGTGAATCTGTTTTTATGTCAGTATTATGCTGTTTTGATTACTGTAGCTTTGTAATATAACTTGGGATCAGGTAGTGTGAAGCTTTCAGCATTGTTCTTTTTGCTCAGGATTTCTTGAGCTATTTAGAGTCTTTTGTGGTTCCATACAAATTTTAGGGTTTTTTTTTCTAGCTTTGTGAAAAATGCCATTGGAATTCTGATAGAGATTGCATTGAATTTGTAAATCACTTTGGGGAGTACAAACATTGTTA
>NW_007206081.1:0-494 GCF_000164805.1 Carlito syrichta | reverse complement strand
AAACAGCTTATGATAATTAGTACATTAATTAGAGATGGACATCGACCATATAATGTGACACAAAATGGCAAACAACAAGAGAAGCAGAATGGATATTTATTAAAATTAAAAATAGCCAGTAATAACATTCAATTAATTAGCAAACAGATAGTAAATGAAGACAGCAATCAGACAGTAAGATAAAGCAATAATTCAACAAACATTCACACCTGTGAGGGATTGGGACAGCCAGCCCAGGTAAGAAGTCCATGCAGGGTGTAGGCTTTGTGCTTTAGCAAGCAGCAGGTGTGGCTGTCCCTTGGGAAGTGTCACACTCAGCCTGCAGAGAGGGGACAGAGAAATGTCTGAACAATCCCCGGGCTGACGACTTGGAGTAGAGAACCACCCCCCACCTTGGTTTTGACAGCTTTCCTGTTGCATCCAGATTCAGCCCGAAAGGTTGAAGTGGAGTGGACTAGCAAGAAGCCAGACAGTGTGAGTTGGCTCCAAGCCCG
>NW_007206080.1:0-799 GCF_000164805.1 Carlito syrichta | reverse complement strand
CGAGACTTCATCTCTACAGTAAATCAAAAAATTAGTCGAGCATGGTAGCATGCGCCTGTACTTCCAGTTACTTGGAAGACTGAGGTGGAAGGATCGCCGGAGCCCCGCAGGTCGAGACAGCAGTGGCTGGAGGCAGCCAGTGACCTCTAGTCTGGATGACAGTGAGACTCCAACTCAAAAATAAATAAATAAATATACTAAAAATAAAAAATATTTTTTCAATATACTCAGTGAAATATTTACCTACATTTTCACAGAGCAAACTACCTAGAAGAGGTTTACAAAACACTAAGTATACCATGTAACAAAAATAAATCAAAACACTCATTTATTTTGTTTTTCATATTTTGCTATTTATCAGAAAAATGAATGGCTAGATGAATTGTGTACATATTAAGGAAAAATTGCATGCAGCATTCGTATTTATAGAGCTTAAAAACATAATGTAGATGCAGGTTCCTGATGAGTATATATAATTCTATGTTTTCTTTATGAATCTTGATAATACACTACCTACACATGGTATCTATGGAGAACAAAAATTTATGAAAAACAGAATAATTATAAGCCTCAAATGTAGCCAGGCATGGTAGCGCATACCTGTAATTCCGGCTCCTCGGAAGGCTGAGGCGGAAGGATCGCCAGAGCCCAGCAGGTCGAGGCTGCGGTGGACGGGAGTCGGGGAACTCCCGGGGGAACGAGGGGAATATTTTAAAGTAGTCTTCTATTACTTGTACTGAGTGGATTTTCAATTTTTTGTGTTGTTTTCTGAGTTGTTGTTTTTTGAGTCTGGAAGGCC
>NW_007206079.1:0-939 GCF_000164805.1 Carlito syrichta | reverse complement strand
AAAACACTAAGTATACCATGTAACAAAAATAAATCAAAACACTCATTTATTTTGTCTTTCATATTTTGCTAATTATCAGAAAAATGAATGGCTAGATGAATTGTGTACATATTAAGGAAAAGATGCATGCAGCATTCGTATTTATAGAGCTTAAAAACATAATGTAGATGCAGGTTCCTGATGAGTATATATAATTCTATGTTTTCTTTATGAACCTTGATAATACACTACCTACACATGGTATCTATGGAGAACAAAAATTTATGAAAAACAGAATAATTATAAGCCTCAAATGTAGCCAGGCATGGTAGCGCATACCTGTAATTCCGGCTCCTCGGAAGGCTGAGGCGGAAGGATCGCCAGAGCCCAGCAGGTCGAGACTGCGGTGGACGGGAGTCGGGGAACTCCCGGGGGAACGAGGTGAATATTTTAAAGTAGTCTTCTATTACTTGTATTGAGTGGATTTTCAATTTTTTGTGTTGTTTTCTGAGTTGTTGTTTTTTGAGTCTTGGAAGGCCTGGTACCAGGACTTTGAGCAGGTACCAGGTCCCCGACCCTTGCTAGGAGTCTTCCAAGACAGAACCGGAAACCCGAGAGACCCACAAAGCCATCCGAACAAAGGGCGGTCCAAGAGCGTACATGTGTGTGTGGATGAAAAATAAAAGGGGATGACTCACCAAAGGCGCAGAAAGGCATAACGTAGCTGTTGGAGTTTCAAGGTCCTTCGTGGAGTTACTTCGCCAGTCAGAGAGGAAAAGAGCAAAGAAACCAAGCACTTTGTCTCCCACCCTTGCAGACTCTGGCGGTTCGAACTTTCCTTTGGGGACTTTCTTGCCTCCCTAGGGAGTAGCTCTAGGCAGAGACTGTCAGTTGTCCTCCGAGATGCAGCTCGGTCCACGGGGAAACTCCGAAATCTTGGCTAGAAGGAAGCAAAGATTT
>NW_007206078.1:0-702 GCF_000164805.1 Carlito syrichta | reverse complement strand
GGTCAGCGGGGAGTATGCGCGCACGATTTTACATGAGGCCGTCCATTTTCCGTATATTAAATTGTATTGTGAGGGGGGCCGATCTCCGCATCTCCTGAGCTGTCTGAGTGGTGGCCAGGGATCCCATTCTGCTGTTGCCCCCTCCAGCTCCACTCCACTGCCCGGTTGTTTCCTCCAGCTCAATGGCGACAACATCCGTGCCCTCCACCCACCTCCGAAAAGGGAATGCGGACACAGAGTCACTGGGTCATTGGGCCTGAGTGGAACACAAAGCAACCCCTGGAATTCGCCAGGTCGTCATCAGAAGCATCAATGAGATGCAAAAATGAAAGACAAGATGAAGAACGATCACACCTGGTTGGACGCTGCCTTTCTGGTAGGTAGCTCCCCCAACCCAGCAACCACACTGTCTGCAGTCTCCACTGCTCTCCTGGCAGCAGCCTATGGCGCCAGAGATGACAACTTCCTTCCCCAGCTACTGCTTGCTCGTCATGCTCTTGCTGGTTCTCATTCGGTGGGAGTGGGTTCGCCCCTGACCCGTGTGTTTGTGTGTGTGTGTGTGTCTGTGTGTGTGTGTGAGTGCGAGTGTGTGTGTATGCCCGAGAATGCTCGGTGACATGTAGCGACTCTCTCCGTGAGCCCGCACCAGGAATCTCCGCGAAATTACTCACAGGACTGTGCTTGGTGGGCTTGGCAGTGGGT
>NW_007206077.1:0-722 GCF_000164805.1 Carlito syrichta | reverse complement strand
TGAATTTCTTTGATAATAAGGAATATCAGCAAATAAAACATATTTTTTAACAATTTGTATGTAAAGATCTTAAAGGCATTCAAATGAAATGAGAATATAAATAAAATAGATTTTTAAACACTATAAAAATGCTAGTGATGAAAATAAAATAACTGAAATGAAATTTCTCTGGATATGATTAATAAATAGCAGAATATAATACTGCAGAAGAAAATACTCATGATTACGAAGATATAGCAATATGATCTACTTAAAATAAAACATAGAGAACCAGAATAAGACTGTATGGGGGTAACAAACAGTCAACTGTGAAAAATTATTAAATTTCTTTCATATGAATAATAAGTCTTATAAGAAAAGGAGACAATAGTAAGAACAAACAAATATTTGAATAACAAAGATGGACGGATGAACGAGTGGGTGGGTGGATGGAGGGATAGATAGACAGATTGATGAATGGGAGGGGTGATGGGAGGGAGGGAGGAAGGGAGGGAGGGAAGGAGAGTGGACAGGCATATGATGGATGAATGGATGATGGGAAGATGGATGGGTGGAAGGAAGGAAGGATGATAGGCAGATGAATGGATGATGGAGAGATGGATGGATGAATGGATGAGTGGAGATATGAACAGATGGATGGAGGGATGGATGGATGAAGGATGACTGATGGATGGAGAATATCAATAATAGATTTATCAGCAGACAACTCTCAAAATTATGAT
>NW_007206076.1:0-752 GCF_000164805.1 Carlito syrichta | reverse complement strand
ATGAGGTCTCGCCAAGTTGCCCAGGCGGGTCTCAAAACCACCAGGCTCAGGCAATCCACTCACCTTAGCCCCCCAAGGCGCGGAATTACAGGCTGAGCCACCGAGCCTGGCTTAGAAGCATTTCTTTTTCTCCACATCCACACCAGTATCTGTTGTGATTTGTTTTATTAATGATGGCCATTCTTACAGGGGTTAGTGGTATCTCAGTGTGCTTTCGATTTGCATTGCTCTGATGATGAATGAGACTGAGCATCTTTTCATGTGTCTGTTGGCTGCCTGCATATCTCCTTTTGAGCAGTGTCTATTAATGTCTTTAGCCCACTTTTTAAAGGGATTGCTTGTTTTTTTACTTTCGGCGCGTTTGAGTTCCTTGTAGATCTTAGATGCTAGACCTTTGTCAGATATACAGTTGGCAAATTATTTTCCCATTCTGTTAGCTATCTCCCTGCTCTCTTGATAGTTTCTTTTGCTTTGCAGAAGTTCATTGATTTGATGAGGTCCCACTTGTCTATTTTATTTCATAAGGTATTGGCCTTTAGGGTTCTGAATAGGGGTTGGTTATCAGTTCCAATTTTCATAAGGGTGTCTCCTGCACTTTCTAAGATTCTTATAGCTTGAGGTTGTATATTCAGGTCTTTGATACATTTAGCATTAATTTTTGTGCGTGGTGATAGGTAGGGGTCCTGTTTCAATCTTCTGCATGTGGTCAGCAAGTTTTCCCAGCACCATTTACTGAATAGTTTCCCCTTTCC
>NW_007206075.1:0-712 GCF_000164805.1 Carlito syrichta | reverse complement strand
CCCCAAGTACACAGGGCCCCTCCTTTCACCAAACAGAGACTTAAGCAGATGAAGACAGTGAAGTACCAGTAGAGCATTTTCTAGCACCTCTCCTGTGCTGGGTTCTCTTGCCTTGTTCTCAGAGATGGAATTCTGAGACTCACCTCAGCACGAGAAATGGGACCTCCAAATGCCACCTGAGCTATGCCTCCTGTGGACTTCTAGCTGTGGCACCCTGTGATATGACATCTCAGGTCACTCACAGTCTCTGAAATGCTCATTTATGTTCATCAGTACCAGATACATACAAGCTAGAAAATTTTATGGGCAGATTTTGTACAGTACAACTCATTTACCTTTGGCTAAACAAGTTTGACAAGCTGTCTTCCAACTGCATTTTCCAGAACTTCTTTGAGGGCCTTGAAGCTTATAAATCATTCCTGTATCCTTAATGTGTCCCTTTCAACTTGTGTCTGATCAACACCTGGATTTAAGACTTGAGTCTTCAGAAAATAAATAAATGAGAAAACTGATGCAATAATTCAGGATTTCAGATCATTCCACTGAAGAGAAAGAGGAACTGTAGGCTGGTTTGAGGCTGGACTTTTAGGGGTTCCACGGATTGGGATGTTTTGCTTCCTGACAGTGATCAATGGTAACAGTTGACTCCATACTTCCTGAACTCAGGAGATAGTCTCCTGGAAAGTCTGGCCTCCCCTGCAATGCACAGCAT
>NW_007206074.1:0-3764 GCF_000164805.1 Carlito syrichta | reverse complement strand
GAGCTATGCCTCCTGTGGACTTCTAGCTGTGGCACCTGTGATATGACATCTCAGGTCACTCACAGTCTCTGAAATGCTCATTTATGTTCATCAGTACCAGATACATACAAGCTAGAAAATTTTATGGGCAGATTTTGTACAGTACAACTCATTTACCTTTGGCTAAACAAGTTTGACAAGCTGTCTTCCAACTGCATTTTCCAGAACTTCTTTGAGGGCTTTGAAGCTTATAAATCGTTCCTGTATCCTTAATGTGTCCCTTTCAACTTGTGTCTGATCAACACCTGGATTTAAGACTTGAGTCTTCAGAAAATAAATAAATGAGAAAACTGATGCAATAATTCAGGATTTCAGATCATTCCACTGAGGAGAAAGAGGAACTGTAGGCTGGTTTGAGGTTGGACTTTTAGGGGTTCCACGGATTGGGATGTTTTGCTTCCTGACAGTGATTAATGGTAACAGTTGACTCCATACTTCCTGAACTCAGGAGATAGTCTCCTGGGAAGTCTGGCCTCCCCAGCAATGCACAGCATTCCAGGTAGGGCTTGCAGGGAGACCATCTATCTGCAGCCAGGCAGGAGGAAAGAGATAATAGTGACACTGTAAAATTAAAAATGGTATTTATCACCGCTCCTGTGTCACCAAACTGTTATTTTATTTTTTTCAGCATAATGGGATTTATTAAGGCCATTTATCCTCAAGTTTCATGGAAAATTGTGTATTTGAATGATGAAGAGCATGCCCAGATATCCAGCAAGCATGAGTGCCTGAAAATGAGTTCCAGAACTCACCAAGGAAAGCTGTCTTTCAAAACTTTAAAATTCTGCCCTTTAAAGAGAATGCAGAACATGCCTGTGATATTGCAGCCATGCTGAAGTAGAAAATAAAACAACTCAATTTAGGAAAATGTGAAAACTACATGATGTTGGTGAAACCCCAGTCACAAAATAAAATGAAAACAGCTGTGGACACAAAACCCCTGAAACAAGGAGAGACCATTGATCTCAGGAGTGAAGAGAGGCATTCTGAGCCACATCAACCCATGCACGGGCATTTGGGAAAGGTCCAGATCTACATGATGAGCCCTAGTCCCAGAGTGCTTGTTGGTCGCTTGAGAGGCACGGATCACAGGAGCATGTGAGAACCCTGGTTCTAGGGAGCAAGAGTCACATGTCAGCATTTGACAGCTTTGCAGGAAAGATTTACCTCAATATGAGAAATGGGATATCCAAATGCCACGTGATCGAGTCCTCCTGTAGACCTCCACCTGTGACACCTTGTGATATGACAGGCCCCGGCAGCTGGTACCCCAGGTAACTCACAGTCTCTGAAATGCTCGGTTGTGTCCATCAGTGCAAACTCTTCCTGACTCTAAAGCCACACTGAGAAAGGACATAATTTCAACCTAGGGCTCCTCTTTAGACAGTCAGGTCCTTCTGTCCCGCCATGTTGGGAGGTCACCAGCAGGCAGACACACAGGCAGATTCCTGGAGTCAGGAGTTGCCAACTGGCCAGTGATGCCTTGGGGCACTATGCACAACTGTTTGCCAAGATGTTGTCATCTATAGTCCTGGCCAATGGGGCCATTTGGAAATGTCAGAATCCTAAAGGTAAAACCTGGGAGCCTCTCCATGGCCAGGATGGGAGTGATTTAGTGCATCCCCTGCAAATGAACCCATGGACGGGCCTGCACCTCTCCTGGAGGTGCCTGTCAGGTTGCCAGGAATGGCCACTGCTCTGTAGCCCAAGGTGTCACTGACTGGGGGATGTTCTCAAGTTCTAATTAGAAGAAAAACACTGCCTGAGAGAAAACTCGAGATAAGAATTACTGGTCTTCCCTTAATTAAGTTTGATTGAAAGTTATTCTGCATCCAGGGGAGCCTCAGTCAATTTTCAGTATGACCAGCAGATCAAAGGGAAGGCTTCCCAGGCAACAGGAGAACACAGGCCCTGCATATTGCCTGGGGTGGACAGAGCTTACCGCCAGGGAGTGCTCACTGAGAGCAAAGACTCCTGTCCTCCACAGCTCAGACTCCCAGCGGTAGCAAGGGCACCTGGTGGCTCAGTGCTCCCTCCTGGCTTGAAGGCTGTACTCCTGAAATGGACCCAGCTCTCCAGGGAGCAGCCTAGGGTGTGTGTGCCCATCTGTGTGAGGGATCCTGGGGTTTTCACTCCCCACCCAGCATCCCTCAGGGAGATGCAGATGACCTGTTAGGCTAGTACGTGTGTCCCCACGAAGGCTGCATGTGGGCCACTGTGCACCAGAGAAGGGAGGTGTGGGGATTGTGTGAAGGGGACACCTCAATAGCATCTGCTACAGTGGAGGACAAAAGTCTATGGTTATACTCTGTGGAACTGCTTTATTTATTTAAATACATAAATTAAATTAATTAATAAATGACACACACATATGGTTATCAGTGCCAAGCTGACCTGTCTTTCTGTCCCCCAGTGTTCAAGGCCTCGTGCATTTTCACCCTCCCAGTGCCTCGGACCCAGAACTCAGGGTCTCCCGCATTCTCACCTTCCCGATGCCCTGTGCCCAGTGCCCCAGGCTACTAGCATTTTCTCACTGCCAGCGCCAAGGGTCTAGCGCCTCAGACCTCGTGTATTTTCACTCTTCTAGTGCCTGGGGCACAGTGACCCAGGCCCTGCACATTTTCACCCTCCTGGCACTCCTGGCCCAGCACCCCGACCTCACGCATTTTCATCCTCCTGGCGCCCCGGGCCGAGTGCCCCGAGCCTCAGGCCTTTTCACCCTCCTGTCATCCAAGGCCCAGCGACCGGGCCCAGCTCACGCGTTTTTCACCCTTTTGGCACCCTAGGCCCAGTGCCTCGGGCCTCATGCAATTTTGCCCTCGGGGCACCCTGGGCCGTGCCCTGAGCCTAGCACCCCAGGGCTCACTCATTTTCACCCTCCCACCATCCCAGACCCCACACCCTGGTTTCACACATTTTTGCCCTGCTGGTGCTTCAGGCCCAGTGCCCAGAGCCCCACGCATTTTCTCCCTCCTGGTTCCCCAGGCTCAGTGCCTGGGCCTTGGGCCTTTTCACCCTCCCATTGCCCTGGGCCCAGCATTCTGGGCCTCGCACATTTTCATCTTTCTGGCGCCCTGGGCCCATTGCCCCAGGCCTCGTGCATTTTCATCCTCGTGGCACCCCATGCCCAGCACCCCAGGCCTCTTGCATTTTCACCCTACCAGCGCCCTAGGTCCAGCCCACCTTCACTCATTTTCACCCTCCCTGGGCCTGGAGACCCGGCCCTTGCACATTTTTCCTCTCGCTGTGCCCCAGGCACAGCGCTTCTGACCGCACACATTTTTGCCCTCCAGGCACCCCATGCCCAGTGCCTCAGGCCTTGTGCATTTTCACCCCTCCGGCTCCCCAGGCCCAGTACTACAGGCCCACATTTTTGCCCATCTGGCATCCCCGGGTCCAGTGCCCCAGACCTCGTGCATTTTCACCCTCCCAGGACCCTGGGCCAGGCGCCGTGGGTCTCCCGCACTTTTGCCTTCCTGGCACCCCAGGCCAAGTGCCCTGGAACTCACTCATTTTCCCCTTCCTGGCTTCCTGGGCCCAGCACCCTGGGTATCATGCATTTTTGCCCTCTCAGTCCCCCAGGCCCAGCACCCTGGACCTCATGCATTTTCCCCCTCCTGGCACCCTGGCCCAGTGCCCCAGGTCTCGTCCATTTTTGCCCCCCCACCCCAGACCTAGCACCTTTGACCTCGTGCATTTAAGCCCTCCCAACACCCCGGGCCCAG
>NW_007206073.1:0-755 GCF_000164805.1 Carlito syrichta | reverse complement strand
GTGCCCAATGTTTAAGACCAGTTTATGTGCAAGAAAATGTGGGACATATAGCACTCAGTAAATAATCTTTCAGTAACAGGACAGAATTGAAGAATAAAAACTGAAAGAGGCATGAGACTGGTTTCTAGTCTTACTTGCTAGAATTATGGTCTCCAGTTTCATTCATGTTTCTGCAAAGGACATGATTTTGTTCTTCTTTATGACTGTGTAGTATTCCATTGTGTCCATGGACCACATTTTCTTCATCCAGACCACTTTTGACGAGCATCTGGGTTGGCTCCATGTTTTTGCTATTGTGAGTAGTGCTGCAGTGAACATGTTTGTGCCGGTGTGTTTTTGGTAGAATGATTTATGTTTCTCTGAAAGTGAGCTTGCTGTTGCTCCATTTGTAGTGTTCTGAGAAAACACTACACTGCTTTCTGAAAAGGTTGAACCAGCTTAATTCCCTCAAACAGTGTAGATGCATTCTCTTTTCTCTGCAGCATCGCCAGCACCTGTTGCTTTTATACTTTTTAATATTATGTTGGCTCTGTTTTAAATTGATCACCTGAGCCCAGCAGATTGAGTCTGTGATGGCTGTGAGCATGACACTGCACTCCAGCCTGGGTGACAGAGTGAGACTGCAACTCAAAAAAGTATTTAATTGGATAATTAATTAAGCCTAGGCAGTCACTCAGACTCCGTCTTGAAAGATTGGCTCTTTCAGGTTCACATTTGCTCACATTGGGGACACAGGCACTGTCCCCAACCAGAAG
>NW_007206072.1:0-1027 GCF_000164805.1 Carlito syrichta | reverse complement strand
ATTATCACTTAACACTATACTATAATCTATAAGTTTAGTTAAATGACTTAACTGTCAGTTATACTATTAACCTATTATGATTGAACATAATGCCTTATAACTCAGTTAAAACTTATTCTTAAACTACAAAACTTTACTATAATTCATGTTTCATATGTCTAAACTTTAATTTTTATATAATCTAATGATTGGACTTTAATACTATGCTATATCTCATTAAGCCAATACCTCATCATTAATTCTTTTATAAATCATATAGTAACTATTACACTTGAATAATGTAGCAAAAGGAAACAAAACAGCAAGCATAAATTTATGCAACTATGAGTGTATATGTATATATTTTATCCTAACAAGTTTACTCTAAAAATCAAATAGTAGCTGTCACACTCTTGAACAAGGAAATGCAGGGCTGCCAAGATGGCAGCCATGGGCTGAAGCAGACAGTTTCAGTAATTAACGAAACAAAAGTAAACGTTCTGCCTGGCTAGGGGCAGGGCGACAAAACTATCATGGCAATTTAAGTTTCTAATCTTAGCCCTAGGGGAAACAGCTTTCGGGAACAAGAGCTGACTACCCAGTCTACCAGGAAATAGAAGTTAAAAAATATCTAGAAAGAAGTAAAACTTAGAAAGACAGAGAGAAATAATTCTGCTATGCACTTTCCATCAGGTGTATTGAGATTTACTTATAAGTTTTACTGCCATGTATGCACACTGGTCACTAATCACACGCCAATATTATAGGTATAACTGATATCCTATGTCAGAGGCGATCTTCCAGATGGGCCTTTACAGGCCTCAGCCATGTAGCTATAGATGTTGGCTCCCAACACGCTAGGGCATTTTTTAATTCATCTTGTAAATGAATTTTGACTTCTTCTCTGAAGTGTGATGGGTTTAGAGCAAAGAATGGCACAATTGGACTTAATTTTTCTTAGGACCACTCTGCATGATTAGAATTGAAGTAGGCAGCAGGGAGACCAGCAAGAGTGTGTGTCATGATGCAGGTGAGAAATGATGGTATG
>NW_007206071.1:0-1504 GCF_000164805.1 Carlito syrichta | reverse complement strand
CCCCCAGCACTGAAGGAGGTGTGTCCCAAGGACAAGGAGGTGACCGGTGGCATATGGAGAGACTCAGGCTCTGTGGAGCGAGAGAAGTTGCGTCCTCACATGCTGCACACCACACAGCTGAGACAATGCTGTTTGGTGAGTGAGGCTCTTCCAGCAGGGGTGTGTGCCCCTGGTCCCTGCCCATCTCAGATTTCTCTTCCATGTTTGGGGGTGTCTGGGAAGAGCAAACACTCCAATGCTGGGAAACCATCCACCCTCTTAACTGGGCCCTTTGTGGCCTCCTTTTCTTCTCGAGAGGACCTTATGTAGCTTTTCAAGTCAGGTGGCTATTCTGGACACATCTCTGTGCTCCAGGACATCTGACATTCAGGTGGGAACTGATCAGATAGTCACAGGGCCACCTTGATTCAATAATCTGCATGTTTTCTTACAGCAGCCCAAAGTTTCTTGCGATAGTTGAATCTAGTAAAATGGTTCTCAATTCTGGTACCCAAGCAGAATCATGGGGGCAGCCCATGCAATGCGTGGGTACAGATGCTTGAGTCCCCACCATTCCCACTTCATTGGTTGGGATGCAGCTTGACCATGGGAAGGTTTAAGTGCTCTCTGTTAATGCTAATAAGCCTCCAGGGTTGAGAACCACTAGGAACACTCTATCCTACAGTCTTACCTACTTCGGAAAAAGAATAAAACGCACAGTCCAATAATGTAGGGAAGCTTTACCAAACCCTGACCTCCACTTAGAATTAAAATCATAGTGATAGAAACATGAACAGGCTGGGCATAGTGACTCAGGCCTGTAATTGCAGCCGTTTGGGAAGTGGAGGTGAGAGGATTACCTGAGCCCATGGGTTTGAGACCAGACTGGGCAACATGGCGAGACCTCATCTCTACAATAAATCTAAAAACTAGCCAGGTATCGTGGTGCATGCCTGTAGTTCCAGCTACTTGGGAGGTTGAAGTGGAGGGATCATGTGAACACAGGAGGTTGAAGCCATGGTAGCTGTGGGCAGGCTGCTGTTACTCCAGCATGGGTGACACGGTGACACTCCAAACTCAATAAAATAAATAAATAAGAAAGAGACCTGAGTGGTTTAACTGGATAACCTGCTGGGTAAATTCTACAGACATTATCCTATATGGCATTCCAATTCCATACCCTATTTAAGAATTTCTCCACTACCAATCTAAGCCCATATGTGAACTCAAAACAGAAAAAAAAATGCTTAGAAAAAAGGGGGTCTCTGGTTGATAAAAAAGAGCCCACAATTGCAAATACATTTGCTAGTGATCAGTGACATTTAGTGAAGTTGGATTTCATATCATATTTTACTTTATTTTTATAGAACTGAATCTTACAGAACGTTATTTTTGTTCTATAATCCCATTAGTCAAAAAATAAATTTATTTCATCCGGAATGTAGTTACACTATAGTCATAAAGAAAAATGGTAGTATTTACAAAGTATTAGCTTTGGGGTATATTTTATAAAAAACACAGCTGA
>NW_007206070.1:0-889 GCF_000164805.1 Carlito syrichta | reverse complement strand
GTAGTTCCAACTACTTGGGAGGTTGAAGTGGAGGGATCATGTGAACACAGGAGGTTGAAGCCATGGTAGCTGTGGGCAGGCTGCTGTACTCCAGCATGGGTGACACGGTGACACTCCAACTCAATAAATAAATAAATAAGAAAGAGACCTGAGTGGTTTAACTGGATAACCTGCTGGGTAAATTCTACAGAAATTATCCTATATGGCATTCCAATTCCATACCCTATTTAAGAATTTCTCCACTACCAATCTAAGCCCATATGTGAACTCAAAACAGAAAAAAAAATGCTTAGAAAAAAGGGGGTCTCTGGTTGATAAAAAAGAGCCCACAATTGCAAATACATTTGCTAGTGATCAGTGACATTTAGTGAAGTTGGATTTCATATCATATTTTACTTTATTTTTATAGAACTGAATCTTACAGAACGTTATTTTTGTTCTATAATCCCATTAATCAAAAAATAAATTTATTTCATCCGGAATGTAGTTACACTATAGTCATAAAGAAAAATGGTAGTATTTACAAAGTATTAGCTTTGGGGTATATTTTATAAAAAACACAGCTCACTGTTCTTATCTCAGATTTATCCATTATATAAGTTCTGCTATGAGTTTTATTTATTTCAAGAGTCATCCTACCTTACTGTTTAAAATCAGCTTTCAGAGAACAAATATTTTCACAATTGATAAAACAATTCTACTTCACGTTTAAAACGTCAAGGTCTACATAAAGGATAAGGCACTTTAAATTCTACATAAACAAATAGTAGTTTAATAATAAATAGATAGCAAATCCATTTCAAAGGGAAGGTCTCAATAAAGCCCAATATATTCAGATTAGATTATCAGCACAGATATCGAAAGAGCTTACAGTGAGAAGTAGCTTCCC
>NW_007206069.1:0-1315 GCF_000164805.1 Carlito syrichta | reverse complement strand
CTGCTTATCACAAGCACCTAGTATCAAGGAGATAAGAGATCAAACTCCCATGAAAAAGTGGAGTGGGCAGATGACTGATTTAATGACCTCATTCTCCACAAAGTTTTTAACAAATGAAGAAAATCTTTCATGGATGCATATCCTACTATGAAGATGAGCTCAGGTAATAGTGAAAACAAAAAAGTAGAGTCATTAGAAGATTAAGAGAAAATGCAATATCTGTGTTTATGCATTGATTTTTCTTTTTCCTGCTAACAGTCCATCTATTTCTATTTAATTACTGGAATTTCATTAGTGGCCGCACATTAGCAAAAAGTAACAAGTCAGGCATATAAAAGTTGGCAAAAGAATGAGAATAAAATCACATTTTGTTTGCATTGAATTTTGTCTTTTCTACTTTTTTCTCATTCTTTCATAAAGATCGTGGTGAATCAAGGATAAATCTGTTTTTTTCTTTACACAAAGTAGCACCTCTTCCCAAGATTGAACATGAATAAACATCAACTCTTAGCACCATCTACCTTCCAAGCTGAACAGGTATGGAAAAATTATCTCAAAGCTAAGAAAAATATGTTAAAAAGGGAGGAGAGGAAAACATTTTCTGAAGCTCTATATTTGATTCATTTGAGTTCCAGGAGAGGAGAAATGCCATCAGATGAATAAACAAAATGGCAGCGAAAAGATTGTGACATCCAGAGAATCATACATGAAATAAAAAGTCATTATCTGATGCTGACTATAGCTCAGTATTCAGAAAAACAAGTGAGGATTCACTCCAGTGAGATGAAAAGTTAGTTTTCTTTTGTCAAGCTAATATCTTCTAAGTGTCAAGAAGAAGCAGGGAAGAAAACTTGGCATTTGGATATTGAATACAAATATTTACTTGCAGTCACAATGTACCTGAAAGCTTCACATAGAAATATATTTTTTAGTGCATTAAAACTTAAGTAATAGTCAATCCTAAATTGTGTTAAACTATGTTATAAATGCTATACATAAACTATTCATAAATAACTCTGAAGAAACTAGTTTGTTGGGGGAAATAGAATAGAAATCACTCATGGTAACTTCTAGCCCTAAATCCAAAAAGTAGGTTTCAGTGGAAATAGATGAGAAAAATATTTGCAGTCTTTGTTTATAAAGACGTCCATGGCTTTAACATTCTTAGTGTAAAACAAATATTCCAAAAATAACTCCAGAAATAATGAGAAAGTACCTAAATTAGAATACTTAGAGTCATGAGCACTAAAGTCAGGCAGACACTGATTTGAATCATTCCCCTGCCATTTAATAGTAAAGCAAGTTAAGTCACCCT
>NW_007206068.1:0-762 GCF_000164805.1 Carlito syrichta | reverse complement strand
AGGATTCACTCCAGCGAGATGAAAAGTTAGTTTTCTTTTGTCAAAGCTAATATCTTCTAAGGGTCAAGAAGAAGCAGGGAAGAAAACTTGGCATTTGGAATATTGAATACAAATATTTACTTGCAGTCACAATGTACCTGAAAGCTTCACATAGAAATATATTTTTTAGTGCATTAAAACTTAATTATAGTCAATCCTAAATTGTGTTAAACTATGTTATAAATGCTATACATAAACTATTCATAAATAACTCTGAAGAAACTAGTTTGTTGGGGGAAATAGAATAGAAATCATTCATGGTAACTTCTAGCCCTAAATCCAAAAAGTAGGTTTCAGTGGAAATAGATGAGAAAAATATTTACAGTCTTTGTTTATAAAGACGTCCATGGCTTTAACATTCTTAGTGTAAAACAAATATTCTAAAAATAACTCCAGAAATAATGAGAAAGTACCTAAATTAGAATACTTAGAGTCATGAGCACTAAAGTCAGGCAGACACTGATTTGAATCATTCCCCTGCCATTTAATAGTAGAGCAAGTTAAGTCACCCTCTATGTAGCAAACACAGTGACATTTATAATTTGTTTTCTCAGCATACTTTCCAACTGCCTTTTATCGGGGCCTCTGTGTAATTTTTCTTTGCTGCATGTGAACCTTGTGCAGAAATCAATCATGTTACCTAATCCAGGCCACTGCTATTGTTACAAGAATGGGCATATCAGCCAAGCAATGATAAAGTGAAGTCTTCCCTGAAATTGACAT
>NW_007206067.1:0-890 GCF_000164805.1 Carlito syrichta | reverse complement strand
ACACCACTCACAACCTTAGACAGATCATCAGGACAAAAAATCAGCAAGGAGATCCGGAACCTCAATGAGACTCTGGACCAAATGGACTTAATTGATACCTATAGAACACTCCATCCAAAGACCACAGAATACACATTCTACTCATCACCACATGGAACATATTCTAAGATCGACCACATAATTGGACACAAATCAAGTATAAGCAAAATTAAAAGGACTGAAATTCTGCCATGCACCTTTTCGGACCACAGTGGAATAAAAATAAACATTGACACCAACAAAGTCCCCCCAAAACCCACAAAGACATGGACACTAAACAGCATGATGCTAAATAACTCCTGGGTCAATGATGACATCAAAATAGAGATCAAAAGATACCTGGAAACAAATGAAAATAAAGAAACATCTTACCAAAATCTCTGGGATGCCTTAAAAGCTGTAATAAGAGGGGAATTTATATCCCTACAAACACACATGAGGAAAATGGAAGGAACAGAAATTGACAACCTAACAAGCCACCTAAAGAAGCTGGAAAAGCAAGACCACAAAAACCCTAATTTCAGCAGAAGAATCCAGATCACCAAAATAAAAGCCCAAATCCAGGACATAGAAGACAAAAAGATAATACAAAAAATCAATGAAACAAAAAGCTGGTTCTTCGAAAGGGTAAACAAGATTGATGGTCCCCTAGCTAGACTGACCAAGAAAAAACGAGAAAAAAACCAAATAAGCATAATCAGAAACACAAAAGATGAAGTCACATCTGACCCTGAAGAAATACAAAAGATCATTAGAGACTACTACGTACACTTGTATGGAAACAAACTTGAAAACCAGAAGGAAATGGAAGACTTTCTGACATCACACAACCTACCTAGGTGGAACAAGAA
>NW_007206066.1:0-800 GCF_000164805.1 Carlito syrichta | reverse complement strand
CATGGAACATATCTAAGATCGACCACATAATTGGACACAAATCAAGTATAAGCAAATTAAAAGGACTGAAATTCTGCCATGCACTTTTTCGGACCACAGTGGAATAAAAATAAACATTGACACCAACAATGTCCCCCCAAAACCCACAAAGACATGGACACTAAACAGCATGATGCTAAATAACTCCTGGGTCAATGATGACATCAAAATAGAGATCAAAAGATACCTGGAAACAAATGAAAATAAAGAAACATCTTACCAAAATCTCTGGGATGCCTTAAAAGCTGTAATAAGAGGGGAATTTATATCCCTACAAACACACATGAGGAAAATGGAAGGAACAGAAATTGACAACCTCACAAGCCACCTAAAGAAGCTGGAAAAGCAAGACCACAAAAACCCTAATTTCAGCAGAAGAATCCAGATCACCAAAATAAAAGCCCAAATCCAGGACATAGAAGACAAAAAGATAATACAAAAAATCAATGAAACAAAAAGCTTGTTCTTCAAAAGGGTAAACAAGATTGATGGTCCCCTAGCTAGACTGACCAAGAAAAAACGAGAAAAAAACCAAATAAGCATAATCAGAAACACAAAAGATGAAGTCACATCTGACCCTGAAGAAATACAAAAGATCATTAGAGACTACTACGTACACTTGTATGGAAACAAACTTGAAAACCAGAAGGAAATGGAAGACTTTCTGACATCACACAACCTACCTAGGTTGGAACAAGAAGAAATTGAGACCCTAAATAAACCAATAACAATCAAGGAAATCGACCACGTAATAAGAAAAG
>NW_007206065.1:0-1419 GCF_000164805.1 Carlito syrichta | reverse complement strand
CCTGTAGTTCCAGTTACTTGGAAGGCTGAGGCGGAAGGATCACTGGAGCCCAGCAGGTCAAGGCTGTGGGGGCCAGGAACATGCCACTGTACTCCATTCTGGGCAACAGAGTGAGACTCCAGCTCAAAAAAAAAAAAGAAGGGGCTCATGGTAGGAATTTTCCTTTCTCCAGGTCAGTTGGGATAGGATACAACCCCAGCACATGAAGCTCCAGTTAAACAATGAGTCCTTCCAGCAGGTCTTGTTAAAGAGAACAGCGTGCTCTGGCATGTTTCAATTAAAAAATTCCCTGCTGGAAGAATGGGGAGATTTTTCTCTCTCTTTTTTTGCCATGAGACACTGGTGCAGCTCTGGAATCTCAAACTGACAAAAATGTGGGACCCCATGACTGGTGTCCAGGGATTTTCCCTCTCAAGTTTTCCATGCTGTGCCTGCAGCAGTTCATCAGAGTTCAGGTTTTCCTACCTTAGTGCTGGCTCCTGTGGAGGTTTCAATCCTTGGGTTTCTGCTTCAGAAAGCTGTGATATCTGCATTCTCCAGTCTGTCTCTTCAATTTCTGGAGCAGTGGTTTTCCCTGCAATCTCAACTCTCTGAAGGATCTAAGAAGAGTTGCCCATTTTCCATTTGTTCAGCTTTTTACTTATTATTAGGATAGAATGTCTACTCCAAGCTTGTTGCATGTGGTACAGGGAAACTGGAAATCACTCTCATCTTTTAAGCTCAATTCCCCTCCATAGTTGAGTAAATATGAACCATTCTGGGAGGAGGAATGGGCAATGGAGAAAGCATGACCAGAAAAGAAAACGGTGTATAGGTGTGCTCTGAATGTGAGGGTCTCAGAGACAGTGGGGCATGATAAAGAGAGCCACCGGAGTGCACAGTCTGCCCTGGCCATCACTTTCTCCCTGGCTACAACAGGATGGGATTGCTTCCCTCTTAATAAATAAGTGGGGAGCTCCATGGAGCTGCAGCTCTGCTTAGCTTCACTGGCATCATCAACAGTTCACTCCAGACTGGAGCTCAGGGGTCCTAACAGTCACTTTGACTTCCTTCTAGCACCCAATGGGGTAGTGTTGCCTATTGGTTGAAAGTGTGGTCTCTGTGTCCAGCTCCACAGTGCCACCCCACGTTTACCATGGTATCTCTGCAAAGTACTAGCCCTCTCCATGTTCCAGCTGTCTTACCTGTGCGATGGGCTTAGTAAAGAGTCCTGCCTTGTTCAGTCATAGTGAGGAGAAAGTGAGCAAATGCCTCACACAACTCAGAACAATACCTGGTCCGTGGCAAGTGCTCAAGAAAGTCACAAGCTTTTATTATTATAAATACCCCATGGGTACCTGCATGTTCTGAGGTCTGAGGGGTGTCTCTGTAAATGTATTGGTATCACCTAAAAAAAAGACTTCATAGGAGAGACAACAG
>NW_007206064.1:0-805 GCF_000164805.1 Carlito syrichta | reverse complement strand
CAAGCTTGTTGCATGTGGTACAGGGAAACTGGAAATCACTCTCATCTTTAAGCTCAATTCCCCTCCATAGTTGAGTAAATATGAACCATTCTGGGAGGAGGAATGGGCAATGGAGAAAGCATGACCAGAAAAGAAAACGGTGTATAGGTGTGCTCTGAATGTGAGGGTCTCAGAGACAGTGGGGCATGATAAAGAGAGCCACCGGAGTGCACAGTCTGCCCTGGCCATCACTTTCTCCCTGGCTACAACAGGATGGGATTGCTTCCCTCTTAATAAATAAGTGGGGAGCTCCATGGAGCTGCAGCTCTGCTTAGCTTCACTGGCATCATCAACAGTTCACTCCAGACTGGAGCTCAGGGGTCCTAACAGTCACTTTGACTTCCTTCTAGCACCCAATGGGGTAGTGTTGCCTATTGGTTGAAAGTGTGGTCTCTGTGTCCAGCTCCACAGTGCCACCCCACGTTTACCATGGTATCTCTGCAAAGTACTAGCCCTCTCCATGTTCCAGCTGTCTTACCTGTGCGATGGGCTTAGTAAAGAGTCCTGCCTTGTTCAGTCATAGTGAGGAGAAAGTGAGCAAATGCCTCACACAACTCAGAACAATACCTGGTCCGTGGCAAGTGCTCAAGAAAGTCACAAGCTTTTATTATTATAAATACCCCATGGGTACCTGCATGTTCTGAGGTCTGAGGGGTGTCTCTGTAAATGTATTGGTATCACCTAAAAAAAAGACTTTCATAGGAGAGACAACAGTTGGATCTATTCAAATTAGATATGTAGTGAGCACAAGGATTCTTTGGAAATG
>NW_007206063.1:0-686 GCF_000164805.1 Carlito syrichta | reverse complement strand
GAACGCTGGAGACTCAGAAAGGGAGAACAGAAAGGGTAGAGGGATAAAAAATTACCTGTTGGGTACCATGGGCACACGTGGAGTTGGTAGGTACGACTGAAGCACAGAACACAGACTATTTACACCTCTTAAATTCATGGAAATAAAGGCCAGACACGGAGAGATTGTGCCTGTCATACCAGCACTTAGGAGGCTGAGGCAGTAGGATCACTTAAGCTCAGGAGATCAGGTTGGTTAAAATACACAGATCTCAACACCACCAAAAATTTAAAAAATCGGGCAGTTATGGGTGGAACACGCCATGGTCCCAGCCGCTTGAGAGGCTAAGGGGGAAGGAGTATCTGTGACTAGGAGATGGATGCTGTGGTGAGCTCCGATCGTTCCATTGCACTCCAGCCTGCATGACAGAGGGTGACTCTGTCTCCAAAAATAAAAGAAAATAATGATATTGAGTGGTCTGTTTAATAACATAAAATTATAAAGACAGATCCGTTTTTTAAATTATACGCAAAAGAAATTTTTTTTGGTAGGACGGGCTCGGTGACTGAGACCGTGATCCCAGCATTTTGGGAGGCCGAGGCGAGTGGATCGCCTGAGCCCACGGGTTCGAGACCCACCCCGACACTTGGTAAAACTTCATCTCTACAATAAATCAAAAATTAGCCGGCCGTGGTGGCTCACGCCTG
>NW_007206062.1:2714-6185 GCF_000164805.1 Carlito syrichta | reverse complement strand
ATAGGTGATAGGTAGGAGATGGGGAATTGGAGGCATACTCCTGCCCCCACCCTAAGCACAAAGAAGCACAAAACAAAATGAATATAACATATATATTTATACAGTGATAGAAGGTACACCAGTGTGTGTCTGTGAACGTTTTTGTAACTTTGGTACTAAAGAGACTGAAAACAAAATTGAATGATTTAAATTTCTTCTGTCGCATTTACTTTACCAAATGAGGCAAAGTAAAAAATGAGTCGATAATACATGTTACATTTGAAGAAGACATATATAGAGCACTCCAACTGATCCTAAAAGCATCCTTTATTCTGTGCACTGTTTTCATGGCCTGGAAGATTTGTGCGTCCACATTCTCATGGAATTTGGTGAATGTCTTTGACATCCAGTCTTGTGTCTGTCATCAGGAACAGGTCATTTTCGATGGGTTCTATTGCTTGGAATCTGGAAATCCCTTTCTTTAGGTGTTAACTCATTAAGTCTTTGGGGATTGCCATTTTTTTCACTTTGTTTTTGTTTGTTTTCTGTGAAGACAGACTTCTCTTTTTATTTTTTGTTTTGTTATCTCTTATTAGATAAAGTTGCTTCTGTTGGGGTGGGAGTTTTTGTTGTTTTTATACCTGACCTTCCTCCTCTGGTCCACTTTTGGGAGAGACAATAATGCCAGGAAGACTGGTGAACTGGGGAATAACCATATGGCACTGCTTCACTAATGCAGTGTGGAAGGGACAGAGCAGGTCCTTTCCTGTAGGTCAGAGTTTGTTCCCTCCTGGTACTGGCAACAGGGGCCCTGGGTCTCTGGGAGCTCTGGTGACCTCCTCCTAAGCCTCCTCCTTTGTGACTCATCAGCAGGATTGGCAAGCAACCAGACTCTACTATGCCACAGGTGTTCTTGGAGACATGGAGTGGCTTTCTTTCATCTTGGTGGAACTGCCCCCTTCACTGAAGTGTGGAAGGGAAGTAGCTATCTGAAAGTTGGTATTCTCCCTCAGTCCTCAGAAGGGCATGTTCAATACCACCACACTGCACAGAGGTGCTCTGCCTCCTGGTTTCCATGCTGCTCTGTAGGAAGGGTTATCACAGTGATGGTGGGCTCTTGAGAGCAAGTCACATCTGTAACCCTGACCTAGGGCTGCAACAGATGTTGATATCACAGAAATATTTATAAAGTGGGTGTACAGCACCTGCTGGAATCTGGAGAGGCAGGGAGCAGGAAGAGCGAATGCAATGCAGACCACCCCCAAAGTGATTTTCCCACTGAACCTCTTAATAGGGAAGAAGAAGGGCACTGGGTCCAGCGGTCCTCAGGACCTGGGATTCCCTGGTCTTCATGTGGATAACTGCCAGTGCCTCTGTCCTGATTCATGACAGCACCCGGCACCTTGCTGGATGTGTGAGCAGTGCAGGTAGAAGGCCGGGGCTGTCTCTCCTTGATCGGGGCTGCAGAGGCTTGCATGTGATGCCTAAAGAAGAAAAGCTGTCACTTTCACTCATACCTTCCTTCTCCATGAGTGCTCTCCTGGGCCCCTTCTAGTAGTGTCAAGCACTTGGATAAGAACATATTCCCATGGGACTGTCCAATAAACCTCTGCTTGTGTTTTCAGGTCAACCCTGAAAGCTCTGTGTCTGCTTCTCCATATACATTTCTTTGCTGAGAATGGCAAATGTGCAATGTCTTCAGTAGGCCATCACGGTCCTCCCACTTCCAGGCATCTTTTTCATACAATACTTTCTTTCATTTTGAATCGGAGACCAGTATTGAAATTGCCGGATTGAATGGTATTTCTATTTTTCATTCTTGGAAAAACTCCGTACTGTTTTCCTCAGAGGTTGAATGACCTATATTACCAGCAGTGTATAAGAATTCCCTTGTCTCTGAATTCTCACCAACGTCTTTTACTTATTACATTTAAATTTCAGCCATTCTGAAAGGTGTAAGATGATATCTTATCGTGGCTCTAACTTGAATTTCTCTGATAATTAGTAATATGAGCAACTAAAACATATTTGGTAACAACTCATGTTTTCTGTTTATGCTTTTAGCCCACTTTTTTAATAGGGTTGTTTTTTCTTCTCGGTTGATTGAGTCCTTGTAGATTCTAGATATTAGTATTTTGTCAAATGCATAGTTTACAAATATTCCCCAGAGGTTGGGAACCCAAATACAGTCTGGGAAGTCTCACTGAGTTGAAGTGGAAATCAAAGGAGGCGGTTTCAAGTTGTGGAGCAGAGTTTTATAAAAAAGAAAAGTTATGCAAAAACTCCCAAACACAAAAATCCATAAATCTGAATAGGTGTCTCCTTTAGGCTAGTCTAGATGTTTGGCCCCTCTTGTGTAAAGTAAAAGTACAAAAGTTATAAAGAATAAAACACGAGTTGTAAGATTAAGAACTCCCATCGCTCACAGAGGGTTAGAAAAATGGTTAAGAATATTTTTGAACTTTGAAAAGCAAAAAAAAAAAAAAAAAAAGACTCCTTTGTGTTCATCTAGGACATACAACGGAGAAGCCTGAAGGACAAATTATTTGCAAATAGAAGGTCATCAAAGAGTAGTCATATAAAAAAATTTTAAAGAGTGCTAAAAAGGATTAGACTAATTTGAAATTAGCTTTAAAAAAGCTAAACATTCTTAAAAGAAAGGTATTAGAACCTAGACACTCAACAAAGTAACACTAAAAATATGGAATATCTGAATTAAAAAAGTGGCTCATAATAAACAAAAATCAGTGAATATGTAGGGGCTCAGAAAACATAGAGATTACAAAATTATAAAAAAGCTTGTTTACAGAAGTACGTAAAAATAGTTAAAGAAATTCAGATGAAATGATAATATAAATAAAATGAATTTTTAAACACTCTAAAAATGTTAGTGATGAAAATAAAATAATTGAAATAAAATTTCTCTGGATGTGATCAATAATAGCAAAATAAAATACAGTAGAAGAAAATACTCAGGATTATGAAGATATAGCAATATAATCTACTTAAAACAAAGAGAACCAAAATAAGACTGTTGAGGGTAACAAGCAGTCAACTGTGAAAATATATTAAATTTCTTTCATATAAATAATAAAAGTCTTACAATAAAAGGAGACAGCAGTAAAAACAAATAAGTATTTGAATAACAAAGATCAAATTTCATGAAAACTGTAAGCAGATGTCCAGGAAGCTACCCACATCTTCAGTAGAAAAGCAAAAAAGCACCATGACCTGAGACATCATAAATATATCACAGAAAACCAGTGATAACTGGTTCTAAAGTTCTTTCAAAGTGTAATATAATCATATTAGGCAAGAAAAATTGATCAGTGAATTCTTAGTATAACATATACTAACATATTAGTATCTTAATTATGTATATTATATAACATCATAGTAATATATTAGGATGACCAGTAATATACAAGTCCATTATTTTGTGTATGTGCACACATGCATGCAAAATATCAGGCCTATACAAGAGTGTGTAGA
>NW_007206062.1:0-2694 GCF_000164805.1 Carlito syrichta | reverse complement strand
AAAGTATACATCATTAAATTGAAAGACCAGGGCGCAGTGACTCAGTTTATAATCCCAGCATTTTGGGAGGCTGGGGTGAGAGAATTGCCTGAGCTCACATGTTCCAGACCAGTCTGGGCGACTTGGCAAGTCCTCGTCTCTACAATAAATCAAAAAAATGACCTGGGTGTGGTGGCACGTGGCTGTAGTTCCAGCTAATAGAAGTCTGAGGTGGAAGGATCGCCTGAGCCCAGCTGGCTGCAGTGGTCGTGAGCATGCCACTGCACTCCAGCTTGGTACCAACAACAAAAAATTGAAAATCCATGAAGTCACCACTTAGTACAAGTAATAGAAGACTTCTTTAAAATATTCACCTCATTCCCCCCACGTTTATTATTTTCTTACATTTGAGGCTTATAATTAATCTATTTTTATTAAATTTTTGTTCTCCATAGATACCACATGTAGGTAGTGTATTATTGAAATTCATAAAGAAAACATGGAATTATATACACTCATCTGGAACCTACATCTACATTATGTTTTTAAGCTCTATAAATAATAATTCTGCATGCAATTTACCTTAACATGTATGCAATTCATTTAGATATTCATTTTTCTGATAAATAGCAAAATATAAAAAAGAAAACAAACGAGTTTTTTGATTAATTTATTTTTGTTACATGGTATACTTAGTGTTTTCTAAACTTCTAGGTATTTTGCTCTGTGAAAGTGTAGGTAAATAGTTCATTGATTATATTGAAAAAATATTTTTTATTTTTTATTATATTTATTTTTAAGTTGGAGTCTCACTCTGTCATCCAGACTGGAGGGCAGTGGCTGCTTCCGGCCACTGCAGCCTCGACCTGCTGGGCTCCGGCGATCCTTCCACATCAGTCTTCCAAGTAGCTGGAACTACAGGCACACGCTACCACGCCCGGGTACTTTTTTGATTTTCTGTAGAGATGAGGTCTTGCCAAGTTTCTCAGGCGGGCCTCGAACCCGCGCGCTCTGGCAATCCACTCACCTCGGCCGTCCAAAGCACGGGGATCACAGGCTGAGCCACCGAGTTCGGCAAGAAATATTTTTTAAAGATCATGTATGAATTTAGACTGTATCTCAAAAGTATTGATCTCTTAGATAAGATCAAATGTATATACTACAGTATTCTTTATCTTGAGGGCATGTGACTATACATGTATATGCATGTAGCACACGTGTACATGTGTATGTGTTTTTGGAGGTGTTTTCTAAATAGGAAGAGGCAATGAACAACCATGTTGTTCTTTCAGACTTGATCCCCAAAACTTTTTCTTTCTTCTTTTTGTGGTGGAATCTAGGAAAGAAAATATTGTCATTAATAGAAGCTGTAATAATGACACATGAGTATAAGAACTTTCTACTTGAAAATTAATCTATGGGATTTTTGGTTGTGTCTATTACCAAAATCGCTACTCTTTAATCATAAAACACAAACAAGGAAATATGATCCTTGTCTGTCCCGCAGGTCTAGCTCATGTGAGAAAAAAAGTCTAATCAATAGTCTGCAAATGTGTACAAAAATATAATTAGAATGAATAAGACCTAGTATTCAATTGAAAAAGGCTGGCTATAAAAAACAACATTGTCTATTTTAAAATACCGAAAAGAGTGGAATTAGAATACATTTTTCATAAAGAAATAATAAATGCTTGAGGTGATACACACCCCAAGTGCACTGATTTGATGATTAAACATTGTATGCCTATATCCAACATCGCATGTGCCCCAAATATTTATGAATCTATCATATAATTCATGTACCCATAAGTAAAAATAAAAAAATTAAAAATTGAGACCTATGTAAAATTCAATGTGGTCTAAACAATTGAAGAGTATTTACTCATTATTTAATAATTTGGGGGTATTGTTAAATTCTGAATTCTCAGGTTCTTAAAAATTATTTGTTCTTTAAATAATAATGTATTGACAATTTTAAGTCAGTTATATTGAGAGATATCTGACAGATTGTTTCGTCAATTTTAATTGAACAATTTGGATTGTCACAAATGCATACAATGACGTAGCCATTAGAGAAATCATAATATACAATGTTCTAGCACCCTACATCCCTATCGCAGTCCATTCTTCTTTCTAACGTTGGCTTCTGATATTCACTGATCTGTTTTGTGTCTTAATGATTTTGTGAATTAGAATTTTATGTAATTTAATTAAAAAGTTTTTATGTCTGGCATCCTTTAGTGAACTTACCACTTAAGAATCATTTGTGGGCCAGGCTCAGTGGCTCAGCCTGTAATCTCAGCACTTTGGGAGGCCGAGGCGAGTGGATTGCCTGAGTCCGAGGGTTTGAGACACACCCAGGCATCTTGGCGAGAACTCGCCTCTGTAATAAATCAAAAATTAGACGGGCATGGTAGGACGGGCCCGTAGTTCCGGTTACTTGGAAGGCGGAGGCGGAAAGAACGCTGGACCCAAAAGGTCAAGGCTGTGATGGCTGAGAGCATACCACTGAATCCAGTCTGGGTGACGGAGTGAGAATCCAACTCAAAAAATAAAATAAAAAAGAAGAAGAATCATTTATGTTGTAATGAGCATTATTACTTCCTTTTTTCCTTAACTGCTGAGTATTATTTCATCATATGATACAGGTTGGATTCAGTGACTTATGCCTACAACTCCAATATTATGGGAGTTTTATCTAGGAGAATTGTTTGA
>NW_007206061.1:0-1158 GCF_000164805.1 Carlito syrichta | reverse complement strand
TTCATGGTGAAGAGCTATTTCATGTAATTTATTGAATACTAAAGATAAAAATCAAGATGTCGTATGAGTACTTGAAGTATGGTTTCTCTAAGTGCCTGTCACTTTTGCACCATGGTAAAGTTGGAGAATTGTTATGATGGACAATTTTAAGTTAGGGATCATTTGTAGTTACAGTCCTGTGTATCCTTCACCCAGCTTCCCTTAATGGTAGCATTTTACCTGACCAACTGTAGGTCAGTACCAAAGCCAGGAAACTGACATGAGTGTAGTAGGGCTAACTAGACTACAGAACTTATTCAATTTTTTCACCATTTAAGTTACGTGTGTGTGTGTAGTCCTGTGCAATTTTGTCACATGTGTACATTTGATTAGGCACTACCACAGCCAAGATTCAGAACTGATTCATCACCGGATCTCCTTACATTAATATTTGTATCTCACTCCTCCAATCCCCTGTCCCTTGGCAACCAAAGTATTTTCTCCATCCCTAAAGTGACTATAGTTTGTCACCTTAAGAGTGTTTATATAAATTGAATCAAATGGCATATTCCTTCTAAAATTTTTTTAATTTTAGATTTGGGGTTTATTTATTTATTTTACACACAAATGTATGACATGTATAGGTAGTGAACATTGTGTCCTGTATGTAGTTTCTGAGCCCTACCCCACCCCCATTAGCATCCCAGTGTCTGTCATTTGCATCCTTGTGACTGTTTGGCTCCCACATGTGGGTGAGAGCATATGGTGCTTGGTTTTATGGTTCTGAGTCAGTTTACTTAAAATGATGATCTCTTGAGTTTCACTTTTTATCACAAAGTATAATGTCCTTAACTCCATCCAGGTTGTTGTGTGTATTGCCAATTAGTTTTGTGTGTGTGTGTGTGTGTGTGTGTGGTATGGACATACTAACATTTTTAAGTCATTCACATACCGTACAATTTTGAGTTGTTTTCAGTTTTTGTTAATAAAGAAAAGCTATGGTGAATATTTGTATAAATTTTTTTGTGTGTGGGTATAAGTTTTCGTTTCTCTGGGATAAATATGTTACTTATCCCAAGAGTATGATTGTTGGGTCTTATAGTAAGCGCATGTTAGTTTTGTCAGAAATTGACAAGCTGTTTGCCAGAGTGACTGTGCCATTTTCTATTCCTACCACTG
>NW_007206060.1:0-779 GCF_000164805.1 Carlito syrichta | reverse complement strand
TCCCTAAAGTGACTATAGTTTTGTCAACTTAAGAGTGTTTATATAAATGAATCAAATGGCATATTCCCTTCTAAAATTTTTTTAATTTTAGATTTGGGGTTTATTTATTTATTTTACACACAAATGTATGACATGTATAGGTAGTGAACATTGTGTCCTGTATGTAGTTTCTGAGCCCTCCCCCACCCCCATTAGCATCCCAGTGTCTGTCATTTGCATCCTTGTGACTGTTTGGCTCCCACATGTGGGTGAGAGCATATGGTGCTTGGTTTTATGGTTCTGAGTCAGTTTACTTAAAATGATGATCTCTTGAGTTTCACTTTTTATCACAAAGTATAATGTCCTTAACTCCATCCAGGTTGTTGTGTGTATTGCCAATTAGTTTTGTGTGTGTGTGTGTGTGTGTGTGTGGTATGGACATACTAACATTTTTAAGTCATTCACATACCGTACAATTTTGAGTTGTTTTCAGTTTTTGTTAATAAAGAAAAGCTATGGTGAATATTTGTATAAATTTTTTTGTGTGTGGGTATAAGTTTTCGTTTCTCTGGGATAAATATGTTACTTATCCCAAGAGTATGATTGTTGGGTCTTATAGTAAGCGCATGTTAGTTTTGTCAGAAATTGACAAGCTGTTTGCCAGAGTGACTGTGCCATTTTCTATTCCTACCACTGATGTATTTAAGATCTAGTTTCTCAGCTCTCCTCACCAGTGCTTAGTTTTGTCACTGTCTTTTAGTTGTTGTTGTTCTGAAAGGTATGTCATGATTTCTAATTGG
>NW_007206059.1:0-788 GCF_000164805.1 Carlito syrichta | reverse complement strand
CCCTACACTCTCCTCCATGTCATGCAATGAGCCCAGAGGCAGACGTAGATGTTTTCCTGGGCTCAGCCCACAGCGACCTTCTCTGCCCTTCCTGCCTCACATGAATCCATATGGGGGTTTCTTCCTATAGCAGATGCTTGTACCTGGGCCTGAAAAACCTCCTGCTGGGCAGAGTCCTCCACCCCTGACTCAAAGCTAGAGTTCTGTCTAAGTGACCATTAATGTATGGAAGGTAAGTGGCTTAGTTATCGCCTGAGCATTAGGTTGCAGCCAACCAAACTAACAACGGACACTTTTTTGGGAACACCCTAAGAACTTAGTTCACACTGACTAGAATGCAAAGGGTAACCAGCGGTCCTGACTTGCTGGGATGGAGGAGTTTGAGGGCTCAACTTTCAGTACCAAAATCTGAAAAATCCCCAACAAGCCAGAGTCTCCTGGTGCCCCTCATGACTGCTTTATCTCAGATGTCCATGTGATCTAGTGTAATGGGAGATGGAATGGGGCCTGGTTGTCCTATACCATAGCTGTTCACCTCACAGTCCATGATGGTCTGCACAGACATTGTCAATACAGTCCATGCCAGAAAGCAGTCCCAGGGAGGGATCAACCTTCCCACAAAGCCAAGTGCTGGCAGAGAGCTGGTAGACACACCCCTGGCTATCAGCACTCTACAGATAAATGAGCAGGACGCTATTGCTGGAACTCCATTTCCTACAGTGGCCTTGCCCCTCCCTAAGAATGCATCCTGAAGTTCTCCAACTGGCCAGAAGAGGGGCCCACCTGCC
>NW_007206058.1:0-1640 GCF_000164805.1 Carlito syrichta | reverse complement strand
TCTATGGAATTGATAAAATGCAGATCAAAAATATTTGAAAAAAAATAACCCAAATAAAAATACAATATAGCAACTATGTACATAGCGTTTGCATTATATTAGGTATTATACGTAATCTAGACAGGATGTACAGCACAGAGGAGGATGCGTGTAGGTTATCTGCAAATACTACTGAATTTTATATGAGGGACTTGAGCATCTCTGCAGATTTGGGTATCCAAGGGCGCCCTGGAACCGAGGGAGGCTACTGTGCCGAGTAGCTATTGGTCTCTAATTTATTGCTCAGACGATCATGTGTCTGATTTTCAGCTGCTGAGTTAATCATGAACAGAACTAAAATACTTATAAAATCCTTAGAGAGATTGTGTTTCACTTTATTAGGATACTGCAGTATTTGGGAATTGTTAATTGGCAGGCCTAGAGGTTATTTGGATCTCATTTACCGGTTAGCAGGACCTACAACTTGCACCCTCAGGATAAGTAACTGGTGCATCCCCAAGCTGTGCATTTCTCCCAAGGCTTGGAAGGAGGTGATAACTCCTTATCTCAGGTCTCTCTAACTTTCAGCTGTATTTTTAACTTCCTGCTGGCCTTCCTTTTTGTGAGTGTACCATCTTTATCTTTTCTATGAATTTTGCTTATTTCAGTGGGAGAATGAAGTATTGAAACAGTGGTTCTTAGATGCGGTTGTTTGCCAAGGCTGACATTTCAAGAGAAATTGGCTAAACCTGTTTTCAACCTAAGTAATGATGATGGAGGTTGCAGCATCTTCTGAAATGTGAGTAATAAAATTGGACATGGCCTCTTAACAGCATAAGAAAACTTGAATGCAGTTTACCACCATCCTTGAAGGACTTCGAAACTGTGGCTTTTAACTGATTTATTGGGTCTTTTTGCTCTACCCAGCCTCTCTTTTCAGAAATTCAGAGGAAGAAATGATGTGTTGCTAAAGTAGATCACACACACACACACACACACACACACACACACACACGCATAGATTTATATAAAAATCTTATTTCTAATTATAGACTACTTTAGGAACAGTCTGTAATTTGCTATGAAAGTCTGTGATAATAATTGACTAATTCAAAAGACCAAATTCTTTAACTTATATTTGTGAAAATGTCAACACAGTATAAGAAAGTGAGGGCAAGATCAGTTTCCAGAAGCATCCATCATGTCAAGCCCCAGCGCACCCAGGGTCTGCTTCTGAATCATCTTCTCTAAGTCCAGAGGGGAACCTTGGTCCTCAAGGCTCTCCTGTCATTTAAGTTACATCACCAGCCTCTTAGTCTGAGACTTGAGCCCTGGTTCTTCAACTAGCTTTCACCACCAGCTTTTCTTTCCCAAGAGACATAATAATAGCATTGCAGAAAGTGGCTTTGTGTATCAGATAGACTGGAATTAGAATCTACTACTTAGTAGCTGTGCTTGAGAAAGTAATTTTTCTTCAAAAATTTTAATTTTCTTTGTAAAGTGGGCATGACCATAGCTAACACATTGGGATTCTGTGAGCTAATGTATATAGAGTACCATGTGTGTTGCCAAAACATAATAGAAATGTCATAAATTGTTTATATTATTTTCTCTTTTTCCCACATTCTAAAATTGAGCAGGATCCAATATTAAATCCTCAT
>NW_007206057.1:0-747 GCF_000164805.1 Carlito syrichta | reverse complement strand
ACAGTCTGTAATTTGCTATGAAAGTCTGTGATAATAATTGACTAATTCAAAAGACCAAATTCTTTAACTTATATTTGTGAAAATGTCAACACAGTATAAGAAAGTGAGGGCAAGATCAGTTTCCAGAAGCATCCATCATGTCAAGCCCCAGCGCACCCAGGGTCTGCTTCTGAATCATCTTCTCTAAGTCCAGAGGGGAACCTTGGTCCTCAAGGCTCTCCTGTCATTTAAGTTACATCACCAGCCTCTTAGTCTGAGACTTGAGCCCTGGTTCTTCAACTAGCTTTCACCACCAGCTTTTCTTTCCCAAGAGACATAATAATAGCATTGCAGAAAGTGGCTTTGTGTATCAGATAGACTGGAATTAGAATCTACTACTTAGTAGCTGTGCTTGAGAAAGTAATTTTTCTTCAAAAATTTTAATTTTCTTTGTAAAGTGGGCATGACCATAGCTAACACATTGGGATTCTGTGAGCTAATGTATATAGAGTACCATGTGTGTTGCCAAAACATAATAGAAATGTCATAAATTGTTTATATTATTTTCTCTTTTTCTCACATTCTAAAATTGAGCAGGATCCAATATTAAATCCTCATATCTTCCTTTGTCAGTGTTCTGTACTGTGCAGGACTAATGGTTTTCTGTGTATTTTTTACACATGCCCTCCATGAAAGAGCTTCCTTTTAATTTCCAGTAAATTGAAACTTAGTTTCTACGTGTCTATGAATGACTAAAAAAATTTTCTA
>NW_007206056.1:0-770 GCF_000164805.1 Carlito syrichta | reverse complement strand
GAAAGTCAGGATGCCTGTGCAGAAACAAGACATGGGTAATCTCAGCCTTGTCAATCACACTAAATTCCAAAGGACTGGCTCACAGACTTTCACCTGTTCCAGGTACATCTGAGGCCACGACTGACAGATGTCAGTCAGACAGACTGACAGATGTAAACAGACTGTGTTACCTTGAGCAAAAATCTCTGCCTGAGGGGTAAGGACACGATGCCAAACAAGTTATGATGGAGTTTTTAGGCAGATGTGAGGTTAGGAGAATCTGATTTACGCTCCTGGGTAAAAAGTAGTAGAAAATTTTCATATATGGGCAATGATATAGAAACGCTGTCACTTTTCTGAATATACTAATTAAAGGTATTTAACAGAAAAATGAGAAAGAACAAGAATGAGGAAGTCATAGACGGAAGGACTGGAAGTAAGAATAGAAACAAGTTAAACAAAAAGATATACATCTAAATATCTTGAAAACACATTTCATATTGTAAAAATAAGAAAATAATGATGATCATAAATATGACTTAAATTGACAAAAACTTGAGTAGTAGATTTGTCAAAAGGAGTTCAGATTTTCTAAACTCTTCATTTTGAGGATAAAGGCATATAAATCATTCTGCTGTTAACCTTGACAGTTTAATAATGGTTTTAAAAACCTTCAAAAAATTGCTAAACACTAAGAGAATTAAAAGCACATCTATAGTAGACTCAGTTTAGTAATTCATTCCACAAACATTTATTGGTCCCTGTTATGGGCCAGGCACTGGGCCAGAGTC
>NW_007206055.1:0-828 GCF_000164805.1 Carlito syrichta | reverse complement strand
TTTGACAGTTTGGGTTAGTTCTGTGTTTTGGTCTTCGAGCTCTGAAATTCTTTCTCTGCTTGGCTGATTCTGTTTCCATGCTTATTAGTCTGTTGTCATTCCCATCACAGTATTCTTTACTGCTGTCATTTCTGACATCAGCTGCTTCCTATTTTCCTCTTGTCTCTCCTCAATTTTTTAAAATTCTCTCCATTAATGTCTTGATGTCTGGGTTTGTTGCATGTAACCAGTCATTCTGGGGGCTCTTCATTGTTTGTGTTTCAGAATCTGTTTCCTCAGTGTCTGATTTCCAGGGGTCTGTGTAAGACCTATATTCTTCTTTTGGTTTTTCTTCATTTGTGCAGTTTTTCCCCCTCCCTACTTTTTCCTTCCCTTCACGTCACCGTCTTCTTTAATTCTGTTATTCAGGGGTAAAGGGATTGGTTTTACTTCTGTTTGTTCAATCTCCTATTCTTTATGTATGTCCTCTTATTTTGTTCAATTCTGGAGTTGCACTGTAGGTTGCAGGTAGTCCTTTTTGCAATTTTGAGATTTACTTAAGGGGAGAGCTGTGATTCAAAATCTGTCTGTAGGTCCTGGTATTCACTGACAGGTGTGTGGATAATGTGGAACCCACTTCTCACTGCCTTGGAATCTGTCCGTGCAGTGGGGCTGTAGGTTTACTCCCTGAAATAAAATGTGGTTAGCAGAGGGAAGAGAATGGAGCAGTTAGTGGGTTGAAGAGGGGAGTGGAGAGATAGAGGAGTAAGGGGGGAAACAAATGAGTGTGCCAACAAATATTTGGGGGCCTATACTGAAACAGATAAAAACAATAGACCACAGCTACGA
>NW_007206054.1:0-415 GCF_000164805.1 Carlito syrichta | reverse complement strand
TTTTGCCCGCAGAGTTCTCCTTTTTTTGGAACATGTGAGTAGACTCAGTCAAAGACAACAATCATCTTCCTCATAGGATAGGTTATTTTTCAGGTTCATTTCTAATTAAGAATGGCTCTGTGGCCTGCTTAAGGTTAATGAGATCTAAGAGTTTATCAGTAGGGGATTGTGGTGATACTTCTTGTTAGTCTTGCTTCCCTGAATGTAGATATGATATGATACCTGGAGCTGCATCAGTGTATTTATGTATGAATAAGCTATTTAAATTTGCATAAATCATATGTAACATAACACTTCTTACATTTTCACTGAACAATAAAGTTTTGAGATTTCTCAATGTTTTATATGTAGATATATTTTCTTCCTGTTAACTGAGAAATAAGCCATCAAATAAAATTATAGCAACATAAATATA
>NW_007206053.1:0-842 GCF_000164805.1 Carlito syrichta | reverse complement strand
TTTATTTTCATTGTTTCCAGGTATCTTTGATCTCTATTTGATGTCATCATGACCAGGAGTTATTTAGCATCATGCTGTTTAGTGTCCATGTCTTTGTGGGTTTTGGGGGGACTTTGTTGGTGTCAATGTTTATTTTTATTCCACTGTGGTCCGAAAAGGTGCATGGCAGAATTTCAGTCCTTTTAACTTTGCTTATACTTGATTTGTGTCCAATTATGTGGTCGATCTTAGAATATGTTCCATGTGGTGATGAGTAGAATGTGTATTCTGTGGTCTTTGGATGGAGTGTTCTGTAGGTATCAATTAAGTCCATTTGGTCCAAAGTTACATTGAGGTTCCGGATCTCCTTGCTGATTTTTTGTCCTGATGATCTGTCTAGGGTTGTGAGTGGGGTATTGAAGTCCCCAGTTATGATAGTGTTAGAGCCAATATCTTTCTTTAGTTTTCCAAGAAGCTGCTTTATGAAAGTTGGCGCACCTATGTTGGATGCATATATATTTAGAATAGATATTTCTTGTTGATGGATTGAGCCTTTTATCATTATGTAGTGGCCTTCTGTATCTTTCTTGATTTTTAATAGTTTGAAGGGTATTTTGTCTGAAATTAAGATGGCTACTCCTGCTTTCTTTTGTATTCCGTTCGCCTGGAAGTTTGTTTCCCATCCTCTTACTTTGAGTCTGTGGATGTCCTTTCTAGTGAGGTGAGTCTCTTGAAGGCAATAGATTGTTGCCTGATGATATTTTATCCATTTTGCCAATCTATGTCTTTTCAGTGGTGCATTTAGTCCGTTCACATTTAGGCTAATAATTGAAATGCAAGAGTTGATCCCTGTCATAAGGTTG
>NW_007206052.1:0-889 GCF_000164805.1 Carlito syrichta | reverse complement strand
TTTAGCAAAAGAGCCAGGTGCAATGGTCTGTAATCCCAACACTTTGGGAGGCTGAGGAGGGAGGATTGCTTAAACTAAGAGTTCAAGGCTGGAATGAGCTGTGATCATGCCACTGCATGCCAGCATGGGTGAAAGAGTGAGACTGTTTCAGGGGGTGTGTGTGGGGGAAACAGTATTTAACATCTGAAGAAAATGCTTAATCCAATCATAGTTAAGTCTTAGCTACAAAACAAATTATTTGCTCATCTTGCTAAAAGAGGAAAATTGTTTTTTCTCCAACAAATAGTGGCAACTATAGTAGATATAGCCTGAGTTGTTAGCTGAAGTTAATGTAGATAAACTCAACTGGCTTAAAATGAGTCATGCTTCAAACTCTTGATTTAATGTTTAAATCTCTAGTGAAATTTCAATGACTATTTTTTTTTCTTCTCCCAAGCAGTAATCATAGTAAAAAAAAGCTACCAGATTGGTAGAACCAGTGGCTCTCTTGCTTTGGGTGTACTGACCAGGTTTTAGATTTATGTATCAGGAAAGCTACGCCCAAGACTTCCTGGGTTCAAGTTCCAGTTCCAGCTCACACAGCAACATGACACTGGGCAGGTTAATTACCCTTTACTTATCTGCAACAAAGGGATGATAACTGTACCTATTTCATAAAGTTTTTATGAGGATTAAATAAATAAAAACTTGATGAGGGTTCAGAATAATTAAGGATGCCGTGTGTGCTCAATAAATGTTCCTTGCATCATAGATATGATTAGTCTCTCAGAAGCAATAGTATTCCTGTGTTTGCATTTAAGTGAGTGTATTTTTTTTGAGTCGGAGTCTCACTCTATAGCCCAGACCGGAGTGCAGTGGCACGCTCCCGGCCACCGCAGCCTCAATCTGC
>NW_007206051.1:0-1383 GCF_000164805.1 Carlito syrichta | reverse complement strand
TGCCCAGGCGGGTCTTGAACCGGTGGGCTCAGGCAATTCACTCACTTCAGTCTCCCAAAGGCGTGGGATTACAGGCTGAATCACCGAGCCTGGCTTTTTCTTTTTTTTTTTTTTTGAATTGAAGTCTCACTCTGTCGCCCAGACCAGAGTGCAGTGGCCGCTCCCGGCCACCGCAGCCTTGACCTGCTGGGCTCCGGCGATCCTTCCACCTCAGCCTTCCTAGTAACTGGAATTAAAGGCATGGGCTACCATGCCTGGCTGATTTTTTGATTTATTGTACAGGTAAGGGTTCGCCAAGTTGCCCAGGTGGGTCTCGAACCCGCAGACTCAGGCAATCCACTCATCTCGGCCTCCCAAAGTGCGGCATTACAGGCTGAGCCACCGAGCCCGGCCTAAATGTTTTCTAATGGTTATGTTGAGGTAAAAACACTAAACCCTTTCACAAACTTCATTGATTCAACAAGACTAGTACGTGCAGAAACAAAACTTAAGTGTTTAACATAAGAAATGTCCACACAAAAAGCTTACATTTGTGTTTCTTTATGTATTCTTGTGATTATTTTCGTATTTTTATTGATTCTAATGGTTTTCCAGAAATAAAACCTAACTTATCACATTTTACCCGCAACCTTTCCCCTGGATCTAATTAAGCCTCACGTTGAAGGTCTTGTGAAGGTCATCTGTGTAATGAGGTGCTGATGCAAATCTCTACTTTCTCTTGATAAAGTTGTAGTGAAAACCTGCCAAGTGACTGGGGAAAGTCTTTGTGTATTCTCGATTCCTTTTCTTCCAGGTTCTTCTGGTTATCTTCTTCCTGTGTCCCATGTAGGGTTGTTTAGAGGCAGACTAGCTAAGGGCCTCCAGTTAGCTCTCACATCGACTGGTTATGAATCCCAGATCTGCCGCTTACAATCTGTTTGACTTTAGGCAAGTTTGTGAACTCTTTTAGCCTCAGTTTACTCATCTAGACAGTAAGGAGACTCACAACAGAAGCCCACTCTGGATTAGTGAGTTAATTACATGAGCCACATATCTAGACTACTTAAAACAGTACCAGGTGCATTTTAATTACGATGGAAGTGTTTGCTGTTATTATCATTATTATAGTATCAGGAAATATTGACTGTGCCCTTCTAGTTCCTTCCCTCTCTTCCCAGTATGAACTGGAAAAAAGCAAATTTCCTCATGTATATGTTTAGAAGAAACATGGTGTGTTAGCATCACAAAGACCTAGGTTCAAATCACATTTGTTGTTACCTTTTGCTCTAGTGTGAAACTTTGTTCAGACAAGCTGTTTCCCTTTATAGCTGGCCTCTCCCTGCCCCCTCCCTTGGGGAGTGGCCTCTGACCAAGGTTGTCTCCTAAGGGTATGCATATACCAGC
>NW_007206050.1:0-988 GCF_000164805.1 Carlito syrichta | reverse complement strand
TGGCCTCTCCCTGCCCCCTCCTTTGGGGAGTGGCCTCTGACCAAGGTTGTCTCCTAAGGGTATGCATATACCAGCAATGAGTTATGGAATGCAGGTGACCAATCATAGCTGAAAACAATGAAGTCATCACTCAGTCAATATAATTGTACTCACCATATAGGGATTTGAATAATTAGCTTGATTGCTTTGATTAAAAAACTGCTTGCCATAGTGCCTCAAGGTGTTGATTCTTCACCCACCTGCCACTCTCAGTGCCTCCTGTAAGTTTTTGTTTTTTTTTTTAGTCAAAGTCACACTCTGTCACCCAGGCTGGAGTGCAGTGGCACGTTCAAAACCACCGCAGCCTTGACCTGCTGGGTTTAGGCAATGCTTCCACCTCAACCTTTCAAGTAGCCAGAACTACAGGTGCATGCTACCATGCCTGGATTGTTTTTTTGTTGTTGCTGTTGTTGTTTTAACTTATTGTAGAGACCAGGTCTCACCAAGTTGCCCAGACTGGTCTCAAACCCAGGGCTCAGGCAATCCTCTCTCCTCAGCCTCCCAAAGTTCTGGGATTACAGGCTGAACCACTGTACCTGGCCATCTCCTGTAGGTTTTAATAAACTGATGTCTTTTCCTGCTAGGACTCAGAGTGACTTCTTTGGAACAGATAAACATTATGCAGAAGCCCTCTCAGATTTGGGGTTACTGTGTTACAACAGGGATATGTTACTTGCACTTCCTCACTTTCAGTTTTCGTATTTTTAGGGGTCAATAATACTTTCCTAAGAAGGGCTTTTGTTATAATAAAATAAGTTAACATACTTCAAGCATCTCGCAATTTCCTGGCTTGATGATCAAAGTGGTCAATAAATGTCTGTTTCTTTTTTCCTTTCTGTCATTACTTACACATTTCACGAGTTGTGTTTGTTTGTGTTTTTTTGCTTCTATGAATAACCTTATGCTATGCTCCATCCAGTTTCTTTTTGCACTTCAAATGTGATCATCC
>NW_007206049.1:0-820 GCF_000164805.1 Carlito syrichta | reverse complement strand
CATCAGTGGCCATGCCACATCCTCTCCTCCCAAGACAGGTGTCAAGGGTGAGAGTGGCTCCCACCCATGCAGCCCCCCACCCTGTCACCCTCCGGCACTCTCTTGCTCTCAGATTTCCATCTTGTCTCTTCTCCATCAGCCTCTCCTTCCAACAGAGAGTAAACATCCCTCCAAATAATAATAAAAACCGAACTTTTAGAAGTGGTGACCCTCAAATCTCACTTAGAAATTCTCATTTTGACAAGATGTTTGCCAAAACTATTTCCCAATGTTTTTTTGGAAAACCACCAAAGTCTAAATTCTCAGCAACATAAAGTATAAATCAGAGGCCACATTTTTTTCACAGTTAATGGCCTTGGGGAAAAGATGAACAGTTTTAAGATAGTAAATGAAGGATGAATCATCCAGTATATTCCACTGATGATCGGAGTTCCCGCTGTGAAACATGAGTCCTGGCCTCCCACCCAGGCATCTTTCCCCTTGTGCTGTTCACACCGCACAGGGCCTCCATTCTGTCATGTTCAGATTCAAAAATAGAGTTCACATTTGAATGTGTAAAACCACATGACTGAAAAGATCACCTGGAAAATTTTAACACCCACACGGTCTGTTTTACCCCCAAGTTTTTACCAGATTCTACAAGAATGGTAATGGTCTCATGGCACATTCTGCATCTTAAGCTGAAAAAAGCAAAATGAAACAAACACACAAACAAAAATATAGAATACCACATTTGTGCAAAGTGGCAGAATTGGGCCTAAAGAACAGTTCTTTGGGAATTCTCTCTCTCTTTTCTAATTTAGTCTCAAAAATACATTTT
>NW_007206048.1:0-1187 GCF_000164805.1 Carlito syrichta | reverse complement strand
TGGTGACCCTCAAATCTCACTTAGAAATTCTCATTTTGACAAGATGTTGCCAAAACTATTTCCCAATGTTTTTTTGGAAAACCACCAAAGTCTAAATTCTCAGCAACATAAAGTATAAATCAGAGGCCACATTTTTTTCACAGTTAATGGCCTTGGGGAAAAGATGAACAGTTTTAAGATAGTAAATGAAGGATGAATCATCCAGTATATTCCACTGATGATCGGAGTTCCCGCTGTGAAACATGAGTCCTGGCCTCCCACCCAGGCATCTTTCCCCTTGTGCTGTTCACACCGCACAGGGCCTCCATTCTGTCATGTTCAGATTCAAAAATAGAGTTCACATTTGAATGTGTAAAACCACATGACTGAAAAGATCACCTGGAAAATTTTAACACCCACACGGTCTGTTTTACCCCCAAGTTTTTACCAGATTTTACAAGAATGGTAATGGTCTCATGGCACATTCTGCATCTTAAGCTGAAAAAAAGCAAAATGAAACAAACACACAAACAAAAATATAGAATACCACATTTGTGCAAAGTGGCAGAATTGGCCTAAAGAACAGTTCTTTGGGAATTCTCTCTCTCTTTTTCTAATTTAGTCTCAAAAATACATTTTCTTATCATCAATGGAATAATTCTGAAAGAAAATAAAGAAATGACAAAACCTGCTTGCAATGAATGAGTGTTCTGGATTGGACATAGTGCAAGCAGGGGATCTTGGGGGGTCAGCCCAGGTTAGGAAAGCTGGTCTTGAGGGAACTGTTGGTTTATTTCAATGAAACTGGTCCCGACTATAGGCACAGCCTACTCAAACAAATGTAGCAAAGCTTCAGGATAAGGTGAAGATAATTATTTATTTTTCAAATCTATGCATGATTGCATTTATTTATATATTAAACTTCCAAATCTATTTTCAACTAAGTGATTTACACTCCATACAAGTGTGGTGCACGTGCGCGCGCGCGCACACACACACACACACACACACACACACACACATTGTCTTTCCAAATTGAAACATCCATGTCATAGAGGCAGGAATATCCAAAAGAAGTATCACGTGCAGACAGAATTAATGGATTAGGGTGGAGGAGATTAGGGGGAAAAAACCTTCATTTTAGAGAATGCAGTGCCACACTCATATGTCTAAGTTGGTGTTCAATTCTGCACTGGTATTCTTTGTCA
>NW_007206047.1:0-893 GCF_000164805.1 Carlito syrichta | reverse complement strand
CACATTATCCTTTGAGTAGCTGGAGGCCAAGTGCCCATTCAGAGATTGGTGACCATGAGCTCAGAGGCAATGTGGAAAGACAAAGTAAGTGATGTGTCTGTGATATAGCAAGAAACAGAGGGGTTGTGTGTTTTCAATTGTGGATCACAGACTTTTATCCTCTTCACATATGTGCCTTTAACAGGGTTATCCCACCCTACTCTCCTAAGGGTGGGTGTGCCCTTTCTCTGGGGCCTGTGGGGTGGACTGGACTGGACTCATCCCAGGAGGCAGCATCTTCATGCATCCTGATACCATGTGGCATGTGGTCCAGCCTCCCCTTGTACCAAAGGTGCGGTCTCCTGGGACCCATCTCTTGTAACATGGAGCACTGTGGAGAAGAAAAGTTATAGACACAACTCTCCCAAGCAATGCTGGTCTGTCTGGCAGGTGGGCCCCTCTTCTGCCAGTTGGAGAACTTCAGGATGCCTTCTTAGGGAGGGGCAAGGCCACTGTAGGAAATGGAGTTCCAGCAATAGCGTCCTGCTCATTTATCTGTAGAGTGCTGATAGCCAGGGGTGTGTCTACCAGCTCTCTGCCAGCACTTGGCTTTGTGGGAAGGTTGATCCCTCCCTGGGACTGCTTTCTGGCATGGACTGTATTGACAATGTCTGTGCAGACCATCATGGACTGTGAGGTGAACAGCTATGGTGTAGGACAACCAGGCCCCATTCCATCTCCCATTACACTAGATCACATGGACATCTGAGATAAAGCAGTCATGAGGGGCACCAGGAGACTCTGGCTTGTTGGGGATTTTTCAGATTTTGGTACTGAAAGTTGAGCCCTCAAACTCCTCCATCCCAGCAGTCAAGACCGCTGGTTACCCTTTGCATTCTAGTCAGTGTGAACTA
>NW_007206046.1:0-3601 GCF_000164805.1 Carlito syrichta | reverse complement strand
GAAGTGACAGTCACAGACTCTTAGACCCAGTGGGACAGTATTCCTCATCATCTGCAATTCCTCATTTAACAGGTGAGAAAGCTAGTCTTGGCAAGGCTGATACTAAGCAGTAGTATAATTGGGATAAGGACTTGGGTGTCCTGATCCTCAGCTCAACAGTTGAATGTTTTTGTATTTTAAGCATCTGCTTTAGGCTGGATTTTCAGTCATGGATGCCCACTGGAATAACTTGGGGAGTATAAAAACTAAGTCTAGCGATTCTGAGTTAATCAGTTTGAAGTGTGGCCTTGAGACTGGGTTTTTTTTTTTTTAATTGGAGTCTCACTCTGTTGCCCAGGCTGGAGTGTATTGACATGTTCACAGCCACTACAGCCTCGATCTGGTGGGCTCAGGTGATCCTTCTGCCTCAGCCTTCCAAGTAGCTGGAAATACAGGCATGTGCCACCATGCATGGCTAATTTTTTTATTTATTGTAGAGTTGAGGTCTTGCCAATTTGCCCAGACTGGTCTCGAACCCGTGGCCATAGGCAATCCTCTCACCTTGGCCTCCCAAAGTGCTGGGATTATACACCACAACTGATTGACACTGGGGTTTCTTTTTTTTTTTGGAGTTGGAGTTGGAGTATCACTCTGTCACCCAGACTGGAGTGCAGTGGCTGCTCCCGGCAACCGCATCCTCGACCCGCTGGGCTCCGCTGATCCTTTCACTTCAACCTTGAGTAGCTGAAATTACAGGCATGTGCTACCACACCCGGCTGATTTTTTTTGATTTATTGTAGAGATGAGATCTCGCTGCCCAGGCAGGACTCAAACCTGCGGGCTCAGGCAATCCACTCACCGCAACCTCCCAAAGGTGCGGGATTACAGGCTGAGGCACTGAGCCTGGCTTATTTTTGATTTTATTGCAGAGATGAGTTCTCACCTGCTCAGGCAGGTCACTAACCCGCAGGCTCAGGCGATCCACTCACCTCAGCCTCCCAAAGGCGTGGGATTACAGGCTGAGCCACCGAGCCTGGCTGACACTGGGGTTTTTTAAAGCTTCCCAACCTCATGTGCAGTTGAGGTTAGGAATCATGTATCTAGGGGCTTGGCACACTTTTCTGAGCTTCAGAGACTTACATGTGATTTATGGAAAAGATGTAAATAAGTGAACTGATTAAGCAATATCAAATGATGATAAAAGTCAAATAAGTGAAATAACATGGCAAAACTCCAATGTTAAAATGCACCCTTCTAAAATAAGTGATCTCAAAATTAAGAAAACAGCAAATGGGTATAAATGTGGAAAATTGACTTCTTCTGTCCCTCACATTGTCCAATCAGTTCTTTATTGCCCCCATCTGTGGCTTCTGGCATCTACTCTGTTAGCTTCATTGTGATGGACATGCATGTGATTTAGAAAAAATAATGCTTTGTTGCAATGAGATTCCTGCAATAATTAGTTGAGCAAACAATGACAAATGAATGGCTTAAAAGGAAAGACTGAGCCAGGATCAGTGGCTCAGGCTGTAATCCCGCACCTTGGGAGGTTGAGGTGAGTGGATTGCCTGAGTCCACAAGTTCGAGACCTGCCTGGGCAACTTGGTGAGACATCATCTTTACAATAAATAAAAAAATTAGCCAGGTGTGGTAGCACGCACCTGTAGTTCCAGTTACTTGGAAGGCTGAGGCAGAGGATCACCGGAGCCCAGCAGGTCGAGGCTGCGGTGGCCGGGAGCAGCCACTACACTCCAGTCTGGGCGACAGAGTGAGACTCCAACTAAAAAAAAAAAAAAATAGAACTTATAAAACTCCTAGCCCCCGCCTTTGGGAGGCTGAAGTGAATGGATTGCCTGAGCCCGTGGGTTCAAGACCCACCTGGGCAGCGAGACCTCATCTCTACAATAAATCAAAAGATCAGCCAGGCATATGCCTGTAATTCCAGCTACTTGCGCATGCTTGTAATTCCAGCTACTTGGAAGCCTGAGGCTAAAGGATCGCCGGAGCCCAGCAGGTCGAGGCTGCAGTGACGGGGAGTGACCACTGCACTCCAGTCTGGACAACAGAGTGAGACTCCAACTCAAAAAAAAATTACAAATAAAACTCTTAGCACAGTACCTGGCATTCTAGAACACTTGCCTGTTAATGTTATCTTGCCCCGAGTTCCACAAAAGTGCTTTTTTCCCTCAAGCAGGAGGAATAGATTTTGACTAAAAAGGATGAGGTTGGGGTGGGGTTAGGAAAAGCTGCTGAGGGCCCTTTGGAAGAGAGAAAAGTCTTGGGAGTAGGTGGGTCACCAGGAGGCAACTCCTAGATCTGGGGGCTTTACATGCCTGCTCTGGAAGGGCGAGAAGGGGCATGTTAGGTCCCGATAGCTGCCACTGCCACGTTGGCTTCAGCCCCTTTGCATACAGGCTTTGTGTACTTCTGCCAGGACACCACGTCTTTCCTTACCTGGCTCCTTCCCATCGATGTGTTTTTCACCAAAAGCATGAGCTCAGCTTTCCCCAGGTTTAATGGCTCCTCTCTGGCTTGCTCTTCAGGCTTGGAGACTCCCAGCATTGCTACCCTGCACCCCTAGGAGCTGCATCACCACTTGGTGACTCCTGCTCACAGCCCTGACAGAATCCCCCCCTGAAATTCTTCCCAAGTGCCCCCATCTGAGGATGCATCTGCTTTCTGGCTGCTTCCTGACTGACAGGAGGACTATTTCAGGGTGAACACACTTGTGTCTGGCCACACACATGGACCTAACAGTCATGGAGCAGGGGGCTTGGAGCCAACTCACACTGTTTGACTTCTTGCTAGTCCACTCCACTTCAACCTTTGGGGCCGAATCTGGATGCAACAGGAAAGCTGTCAAAACCAAGGTTGGGGGTGGTCTCTACTCCAAGTCATCACCCCGGGGATTGTTCAGACACTTCTCTGTCCCCTCTCTGCAGGCTAAGTGTGGCACTTCCCAAAAGGCAGCCACACCTGCTGCTTGATAAAGCACAAAGCCTGCACCCTGCGTGGACTTCTTACCTGGCCTGGCTGTCCCAAGGCCTCACAGGTGCGAATGTTTGTTGAATTATTGCTTTATCTTACTGTCTGATTGCTGTCTTCATTTACTATCTGTTTGCTAAATAATTGAATGTTATTACTGGCTATTTTTAATTTTAATAAATATCCATTCTGCTTCTCTTGTTGTTTGCCATTTTGTGTCACATTATATGACCGATGTCCATCTCTAATTAATGTACTAATTATCATAAGCTGTTTCTCAACTCTGAATATGCAAAGCCAAAAAGGCAGCGAATGTCCTCCATGGAGTGCTCTGGGCTCCAAGATGCACACAAGCTCTCTTGTGTTGAAAGCTGTAAGCTCCTCCTTCACCCCACCCAGGTGTGCATCCTAGTCAGCCTTGGGCTTCGGCTTGGTTGGGCATTTGCTATGTTTCAACTTGAAAGAATACTTGATCTCTCTGAACCTCACCCTCACCATTTATAAAAGTGAATCCAATGTATTCAGAATGACCTAGAGATGACTGAGAAAATGGAAGGCAGTAATGTGCAAAGGACCTTTATCTGTGGCCGTTCAAGCTAGGCATACCATTATGGCAGTCAGTTCTGTAAACACCACC
>NW_007206045.1:0-818 GCF_000164805.1 Carlito syrichta | reverse complement strand
GTTTTAAGCGTTGTTTGAAGGATTGGTAATAGAGAAATGGTGGTCTTTAAAGAAAAAGTTGAGTTGGTGGTTGTTGGCAGCAAAGTCATTCAAGTAGCTGCATCCTGCAGTGACATTTTAAGCACGTTGTTCTCTGCCAAATCTGTTTAGAAGCACCAAGGCCATCCTCAAAACCTGATTCACAGTCCATTCTCTAGTACATACTTTGAAAAAAAGCACCCTTTTAGGTTATGCTAGATAAACAAACAAAAAATGGCATTGGTGATTAAAACCATCCTGATTAATTTATTATATGTATTTAACTTACCCATCTCTAATCATGACTTCCCTGAGATTTTTTTTTAGAGCTTTGTTTTCCCACCTAGTAGATCAAGAAATAGAAGAAAAAGCACTGTTTAGTCAATATCCTAAGACACATCCATCAACCACTTTACATAGGGCAGCTCTCTCATTTCTCAGAGCTGAAAAAAAGTGTTATACCACGCCCGTCTGATTTTTTGATTTATTATAGAGATGAGGTCTCGCTGCCCAGGCGGGTCTCGAACCCGTGGGCTCAGGCAATCCACTCACCTCAGCCTCCCAAAGGCGCAGGATTACAGGCTGAGCCACTGAGCCCGGCTCTTTTTTATTTATTATTATTATTATTACTTTTGAGTTGGAGTCTCACTCTGTCACCCAGACTGGAGTGCAGTGGCTGCTCACGGCCACCGCAGCCTCGCCTGCTGCTCTCCGGCGATCCTTCTGCCTCAGCCTTCCAAGCGGCCGGAATTACAGGCATGCGCTACCACACCTGGTTGATTTTTTGATTTATGTAGAGA
>NW_007206044.1:0-736 GCF_000164805.1 Carlito syrichta | reverse complement strand
TCAATTACTTCTTGTTCCAACCTAGGTTAGTGTGTGATGTCAGAAAATCCCTCCAATTCCCTCTGGTTTTCAAGTTTGTTTCCATAGAAGTGTACATAGTAGTCTCTAATGATCTTTTGTATTTCTTCAGGGTCAGATGTGACTTCATCTTTTGTGTTTCTGATTGTGCTTATTTGGTTTTTTTCTCGTTTTATCTTGGTCAGTCTAGCTAGGGGACCATCAATCTTGTTTACCCTTTTGAAGAACCAGCTGTTTGTTTCATTGATTTTTTGTATTATCTTTTTGTCTTCTATGTCCTGGATTTGGGCTTTTATTTTGGTGATCTGGATTCTTCTGCTGAAATTAGGGTTTTTGTGGTCTTGCTTTTCCAGTTTCTTTAGGTGGCTTGTTAGGTTGTGAATTTCTGTTCCTTCCATTTTCTTCATGTGTGTTTGTAGGGATATAAATTCCCCTCTTACTACAGCTTTCAGGGCATCCCAGAGATTCTGGTAAGATATTTCTTCATTTTCATTTGTTTCCAGGTATCTTTTGATCTCTGTTTTGATTTCGTCATTGACCCAGGAGTTGTTTAGCATCATGCTGTTTAGTGTCCATGTCTTTGTGGGTTTTGGGGGGACTTTGTTGGTGTCAATGTTTATTTTTATTCCACTGTGGTCCGAGAAGGTGTTTGGTAGAATTTCGGTCCTTTTAAATTTGCTTATGCTTGATTTATGGCCGAGTATGTGGTCAATCTTAG
>NW_007206043.1:0-1438 GCF_000164805.1 Carlito syrichta | reverse complement strand
CTTTGCTGAGAGTGGCAAATATGCATTGTTTTCAGTAGGCCATCACGTTCCTCCCACTTCCAGACATCTTTCTCATGCAATGATTTCTTTCATTTTGAATTGCTGACCAGTACTGAAATTGCTGGATTGAGTGGCATTTCTATTTTTTATATGGGGAAATCCCCATACTGTTTTCCACAGAGGTTGAAGTGACCTATATCACCAGTAGTGTATAAGCATTCACATCTCTCTGAATTCTCACCAACATCTATTTTGTATTACTTTTTAATTTTTGCCATTCTGAAAGGTGTGAGATGATATCTTATTGTGGTTTTAATTTGAATTTCTTTGATAATTAGGAATATGAGCAAATAAAACATATTTTTTAACAATTTGTATGTAAAGATATTAAAGGAATTCAAATGAAATGAGAATATAAATAAAATAGATTTTTAAACACTATAAAAATGCTAGTGATGAAAATAAAATAACTGAAATGAAATTTCTCTGGATATGATTAATAAATAGCAGAATATAATACTGCAGAAGAAAATACTCATGATTACGAAGATATAGCAATATGATCTACTTAAAATAAAACATAGAGAACCAGAATAAGACTGTATGGGTGTAACAAACAGTCAACTGTGAAAAATTATTAAATTTCTTTCATATGAATAATAAGTCTTATAAGAAAAGGAGACAATAGTAAGAACAAACAAATATTTGAATAACAAAGATGGACGGATGAACGAGTGGGTGGGTGGATGGAGGGATAGATAGACAGATTGATGAATGGGAGGGGTGATGGGAGGGAGGGAGGAAGGGAGGGAGGGAAGGAGGGTGGACAGGCATATGATGGATGAATGGATGATGGGAAGATGGATGGGTGGAAGGAAGGAAGGATGATAGATAGGCAGATGAATGGATGATGGAGAGATGGATGGATGAATGGATGAGTGGAGATATGAACAGATGGATGGAGGGATGGATGGATGAAGGATGACTGATGGATGGAGAATATCAATAATAGATTTATCAGCAGACAACTCTCAAAATTATGATACCAAGTTAGGAATGGCATGCCCAGCATGGTAACAGACACACATATCCTTTTCAATGCATCGACACAATACCACCCAGTGCTGACTGATGCACATGAAAAGGAAATGAGAGACAAGAGGGGTCCGTGCTGAGTTATGACAGCATCTGCCTCTGAGGAGAGAGAATGCAAATGGGGACACGGTGCACCTTGTTGGGAATGTTTTACTCTTAGTACTAAAAAACAATAACATGTTAACAATCATCAGTTCTGGGTCACTGGATGTGCTGATGCTTATGATACTATTCTTGGCATTTTTCTGTAGTTCTAATTTTTCTAAATTAAAAAATAAAAATGCAGTTTTAATACTTTTTTTTAATCAGAGTCTCACTCCATTGCCCAAGTGGAGGGCAGCGG
>NW_007206042.1:0-1221 GCF_000164805.1 Carlito syrichta | reverse complement strand
AAGAGGGCTCCCAGCTGAACAGCTTGTGCTGAATCATTTTCCAGTTGCATTTCCTAGCTCAGCCAAAGATAAACAAATGAGAGGAACCCAAGCCAAAAAGTGCCATTCAGACTGTGATTTGGGTTAATATACTACCCCAGGGTAGCAATGGATTTGTGACTGGACAGACACAGGAAGGAAATGAGGTTATGGAAGCCAAGTGAATTGGTGATGATGTATCATCATTTATAAACAAGCACATTCCTTACATGAATGGGAAGGTGTTTCCGTGGTGAACAAAGAGTCAAATCCTCCTTTGAGGTGTTTTTTTAAAGCATTCAAAAGAATGGAGATCTGGTGGGAACAATGAGAATCTTTAAAGTTTCTGTCTCTAGCCCTGTGAGGGAAAGTAGAGGAAGATGCAATAAACGTCAGCAAGAGAAGACTAATGACCTGAAGTACTTTGAATGTGGTTGACTGCCGGTCTTTCGGGCCACAGAACGGTTGGAAGTTTGCTGTTGTTCTGAGTTTCCTCTTTAAGATCGGGGGTAAATTATTTCTTGGGAAGCTACTTCTCACTGTAAGCTCTTTCGATATCTGTGCTGATAATCTAATCTGAATATATTGGGCTTTATTGAGACCTTCCCTTTGAAATGGATTTGCTATCTATTTATTATTAAACTACTATTTGTTTATGTAGAATTTAAAGTGTCTTATCCTTTATGTAGACCTTGACGCTTTAAACGTGAAGTAGAATTGTTTTATCAATTGTGAAAATATTTGTTCTCTGAAAGCTGATTTTAAACAGTAAGGTAGGATGACTCTTGAAATAAATAAAACTCATAGCAGAACTTATATAATGGATAAATCTGAGATAAGAACAGTGAGCTGTGTTTTTTATAAAATATACCCCAAAGCTAATACTTTGTAAATACTACCATTTTTCTTTATGACTATAGTGTAACTACATTCCGGATGAAATAAATTTATTTTTTGACTAATGGGATTATAGAACAAAAATAAGCGTTCTGTAAGATTCAGTTCTATAAAAATAAAGTAAAATATGATATGAAATCCAACTTCACTAAATGTCACTGATCACTAGCAAATGTATTTGCAATTGTGGGGCTCTTTTTTATCAACCAGAGACCCCCTTTTTTCTAAGCATTTTTTTTTTCTGTTTTGAGTTCAATATGGGCTTAGATTGGTAGTGGAGAAATTCTTAAATAGGGTATGGAATTG
>NW_007206041.1:0-716 GCF_000164805.1 Carlito syrichta | reverse complement strand
GACGCTTTAAACGTGAAGTAGAATTGTTTTTCAATTGTGAAAAATATTTGTTCTCTGAAAGCTGATTTTAAACAGTAAGGTAGGATGACTCTTGAAATAAATAAAACTCATAGCAGAACTTATATAATGGATAAATCTGAGATAAGAACAGTGAGCTGTGTTTTTTATAAAATATACCCCAAAGCTAATACTTTGTAAATACTACCATTTTTCTTTATGACTATAGTGTAACTACATTCCGGATGAAATAAATTTATTTTTTGACTAATGGGATTATAGAACAAAAATAACGTTCTGTAAGATTCAGTTCTATAAAAATAAAGTAAAATATGATATGAAATCCAACTTCACTAAATGTCACTGATCACTAGCAAATGTATTTGCAATTGTGGGCTCTTTTTTATCAACCAGAGACCCCCTTTTTTCTAAGCATTTTTTTTTCTGTTTTGGGTTCACATATGGGCTTAGATTGGTAGTGGAGAAATTCTTAAATAGGGTATGGAATTGGAATGCCATATAGGATAATGTCTGTAGAATTTACCCAGCAGGTTATCCAGTTAAACCACTCAGGTCTCTTTCTTATTTATTTATTTATTGAGTTGGAGTGTCACCGTGTCACCCATGCTGGAGTACAGCAGCCTGCCCACAGCTACCATGGCTTCAACCTCCTGTGTTCACATGATCCCTCCACTTCAACCTCCCAAGTAGTTGGAACT
>NW_007206040.1:0-936 GCF_000164805.1 Carlito syrichta | reverse complement strand
TCAAAAAAAACAAAAGTGTTTTTAGGTGACGACCGCCAGTGTCGGCAGCTGGACTTGCAGAGAACTGCATTCCTAGAACAATGTTGCGTGTCCTGAGTGTTTTTTCCCCTGCCTTCTCCACTCTTATGGAGTTGGGTGTGAGAGGAATTGTCCAATCTGAATGTTAAACTTTCACAGAAGTGATAGCTGATCATTTAGATTTGCTGCAAAAACAAACCAACACTGGCAGGGTCTGGTACTGCTGAGGCTCCCAGTTTGTTCCTGTGTGGTGCAAGTTTTGCCCACTGCGCTGGAAGATGGGACGGGAGTGCGGAGAGGACTAGGGACTGCAGAGGAAGGTGGGATCTTCTGGGCATCCCCTGTGCTGAGGCCACACCAACCCACCCCTGCCCTTGCGGCTACTCTTTAACCTCCAGTGGACGAGGCCTCTTGCTTCTGACTTCTGTTCCATTTATTAACGAAACAGAAGGAAAGTCGTCAGAGCATCTACCCTGCAGGAGGCCAGTTTTCATGTGAACATTCTGTGGTTGGGTGGCTAAATTTGCATCTTATGGAGATTTTCTCGGTGAGACTTCTTAGAAAGGTCAAGAGAAAAAGCATGCTGGAGGGAGGCAGGAGAAGGACCTGGGCCAGCCAGGAGAGGTCAAGAGGCTGAGAGTTGCCCAGGAAGTGCTGGGAAGGAGATGGGACGGGGAGTGAAAGGGTGACTGCCTATCAGCGCCTGTGGGGCAGGGGAGAGGTTGGTCAGTGTGTGTACTAGTTTGCGATTAGAGGAGCGTGAATTCAGGTGTGCTATGGCACTGTATGGTGACCCTGGCAAATAACGATGTCCTGAATATTCCAAGATAGCCAGGAGAGAAGTTTTTAATGTTATCACCACAAAGAATAGTGAATGTTCAAAGTGATGGATATGGACTCATCTTGATTTGGTCATTG
>NW_007206039.1:0-906 GCF_000164805.1 Carlito syrichta | reverse complement strand
CATTTAGATTTGCTGCAAAAACAAACCAACACTGGCAGGGTCTGGTACTGCTGAGGCTCCCAGTTTGTTCCTGTGTGGTGCAAGTTTTGCCCACTGCGCTGGAAGATGGGACGGGAGTGCGGAGAGGACTAGGGACTGCAGAGGAAGGTGGGATCTTCTGGGCATCCCCTGTGCTGAGGCCACACCAACCCACCCCTGCCCTTGCGGCTACTCTTTAACCTCCAGTGGACGAGGCCTCTTGCTTCTGACTTCTGTTCCATTTATTAACGAAACAGAAGGAAAGTCGTCAGAGCATCTACCCTGCAGGAGGCCAGTTTTCATGTGAACATTCTGTGGTTTGGTGGCTAAATTTGCATCTTATGGAGATTTTCTCGGTGAGACTTCTTAGAAAGGTCAAGAGAAAAAGCATGCTGGAGGGAGGCAGGAGAAGGACCTGGGCCAGCCAGGAGAGGTCAAGAGGCTGAGAGTTGCCCAGGAAGTGCTGGGAAGGAGATGGGACGGGGAGTGAAAGGGTGACTGCCTATCAGCGCCTGTGGGGCAGGGGAGAGGTTGGTCAGTGTGTGTACTAGTTTGCGATTAGAGGAGCGTGAATTCAGGTGTGCTATGGCACTGTATGGTGACCCTGGCAAATAACGATGTCCTGAATATTCCAAGATAGCCAGGAGAGAAGTTTTTAAATGTTATCACCACAAAGAATAGTGAATGTTCAAAGTGGTGGATATGGACTCATCTTGATTTGGTCATTGTATTATGGTCTGATTATTGCTCAACTGCTCCCCTTGATACCTATAAATCAAGAGGGCAGGGACCTGTTGGAAAGAAGTGCATGTATGACTTCGAATCCAGGGAGCACAGCCAGACTCGAGGTCTTTCTAAAATGGTTCTGTTCACCCTCCAGGTTTTTAC